>NW_023270433.1:42792025-42840809 GCF_011800145.1 Mirounga leonina | reverse complement strand
AAATAAATAAATAAATAAATAAATAAATAAATAAATAAATAAATAAAGTGAATAATTTTTAACCAAGGACAAAATAAATATGTTATTATTGTGTAGTGCTATTTGGAGGGTTCTGGGAAATTCAGTAAGGATGAAAACTAATATTATCAAGCTAAGTATTAGAAAGTTAAAAGATACTTATTTTTTAAAATCATTTTACTGAGGCACCTGAGTGGCTCAGTTGATTAAGCATCCAAATCTTGGTTTCTGCTCAGGCCATGATCTCAGGGTCCTGAGATCAAACCCTGGGTTGGGCTCCCCCACTTAGCTGGGAGTCTGCTTGGTTTTGCTCTCCCTCTGCCCCTCCCCACAACAAGCGCGCACACGCACATGCACTCTCTCTCTCTCAAAATAAATAAAATAATAATATACCTAAAAATTATTTTAAAATGCTAAAAATTTTGAAATAATAAAAAGTAAATAAGTACATGAATGTAAGATTATTACACCAAAAAATTATACTTGGCATATCGGTATAGCCAGAAATCAAACAAAATGAAAAAAATACATGTTTCATTCAGAATAGCAAAAAAAAAAAAAAAAAAAGAAAGAAATAATTAAAGAGATATGCATAACCCAATTGAAGAAAAAGGCAAAATAAAGATTAAGATAGACAGATGGAGGGGGCAGGGAGGGAGGGGGAGGGAGAAACATATCAATAAGTGTATTCCAGAAAAGGAAGACTAAATGTTGGAAACATGTCTAGTCTAGCTAATTTATAGAGTTAATGAAATCCAATTAAAATCTCATCAGAATTTTTTTTTTCTTTGTGAAACTTAGCCAAACGATTCTGGAATTTATTCTGAAAGACAAGCAATTGAAAATACCAAGGAATATAGTAAAATAACACTGACAGTGGGTAAAGGAAAGGAAAGGCATACTGTAGCAGACAACAGAACATGATACACAGAAATAATAATTAAAACTCCATGTCACTACTGCCCAAATAGATATATCATTCAGTGGATCAGAGGAGATCAGAAATTGGGCCAAACATATATAAGAATTTTATTACTACTATAGTTTAAAAACAATAGAAAATAATTATTTTAAATGTGGAACTGAGACTATTGGTTAGCAATATGAAAATGAACAAATTAGATCAATATCTTTCTATGAAAAGCAAAATCATCTCCATATGGAGTAAAAATTTAAATATAAAAAAATCAAACTATCAAAAAATAAGCATACTATAATGTGCTATTACTCTTGTTACACAGTTCTCTCAGCCTCTCACCCTGGAAATTTAAAAAAAAAGGTGCACACAAGAAGATGCCCTGGTAACATTAACTGTGGAAATAAATTATTGAAAATACATGTGTGAGAACAGGTTATCGTTAAGTAAATTATTTTATTTCAATGTGTTAGAACTGTATGCAGATATTTGTAAATGATGATCATTAAGGGTAGGAGAAATTATTGAGAATGTTTATAACGTTAAATGAAATATGACAAAACTGTACAGCTTTTGAAAACCTTGTATACTGACTGGTAAATTCAAGAGGCAATACTTTAAATCATCATATTAATAAGGTTTTGGGGTTTGTCCTAGGAATTAGACAAATGGTTTAATCTTTTGGAGTCCTAATGTCTCATTAATAAAATGAGGTTACTTCCTATCATTGTGAAGATTCCATGAGATAACATAAAGTGATTTGGCTCACAGTCATTGGTCATCAAATCTGTTTTAATTAGAGAAGATCAAGTATTTATCTTTCAAAATTTTCCTTAAAATTGTAAAACTACTACTTTTACACTACCTCAAAAAATTGTAAGTGATAACCACAACTATCCAAATATCATTGAAGCAAATTAATGCTGGGTGATCGTAAATCCCTCACTCTGTGCCATGGGTTCTACTCACAATGCTTCAAATTTCCTAGCAATCAACCCAATAAAGCAGTTATAAAAATTCACAATGTTGGTACATTTGGGCAAAGGATTAAAACTTTCCCCACCTGTGTGAGGGTCTGATCTTTGATTCACTGCCTAGCTGTTCCCTTGGAAATGAATAAAGATGGTGAGTGTCACCTGTTAGTAGACAATAGTGGTTAGGAAAAATAACAACCTCTGAGAGAGACTGAATCTAATCTGGGAGAACTATAAATCCCTGGTGTGATGCCAAACTTTGGGCTTCTCGGAATGTGGGGACTCCAGAAGCTAAACGTATGAAGATGTCACAAGAGATCCTGGTGCCTGTCAGGCATGAGGCTTTTAAGCCAAGGCAGCTGTCCAGTGTGGATTCCATTGCTTTTAAGTGAGTGGATCATGGCAGCGGTGTAGACTGCTGTGCAAACTGCTACAAGGACTCTGGCTGTGGCTTCGTCCTACACCCTCTGAGTAGACTGATGTCAGGGGTAGCCTAGGAGGGTCTGCTGACTCTGAATGCCTCCTTCAATCTAAGTCCATCCCTGGTGGGTGCTACAGCAAGAAAAAGAATCACATCTATTTTTGAATTGAGATAGACTGTTTTCTGTAAGTTAAAAAAAAAGTATCAAGTGTTACTTTATAGATAACTACACATTTTGAAGCATCTAAGAAGCAGAAGACAAAAATAATTTACAGGGATGGGAGAGCAGGGGCAAAATTAAGAAACTTCTTGGGGGAAATGCTTGTGGAGAATCTCCAGAAACAGGTTATTGAAAACTTCGATAGGCTTCTGGGATATTCCATCTGCTACCTGAATCCCTGAGGGCATCACACAGGACGAGGAACAGGGGCTCATCACAGAGCAATAGCACTCTGGGGAAGCTTTGTACAGCACAAAGAGCTACTCCTGGTGGCTTTCTTGAACCAGCCTCAGACAGACTGTGTTCCTGCTTTATGCAGTTTTATATAAAAGGCCAGCATATGTGAGTCCAATTTCTCTCAAGAGAAAGCAGGGCTGAGACTCAGTGGGTGGCTGAAGTAAAAAACCAGTGTGTGGTTTCCTTTGGCATATGAATAATTAATACCTACTAATCATGACAATAATTCCTACTCTTGTTACACAGTTGTCTCAGCCTCTCACCTACCCCAAGAGGAGAGAGCATTTGACCTGGGACATTACAAAAGGACGAAGTTTCAATAGTTTAATTTGCAAAGGAACAGGGGACATTCAGGACATGGTTACGCAGGTAGAAATAGCTTGAAGCGACTCGTGGGTGGTGTGGGGAGGGTAGTGGGAGATGAGACTAGAACAAAAGCTGAGTAATAGAAGGTAAGCAGTGGAGAGCTAGCAAAAGTCCTCCAGCAAAGGAACAGCATAGTCAGAAACAGAATGTACTACCTGCTCTGAAAACAACGTGAATGGATGGAGAAGAAAGAAGGGAAATTAACACAGCCTGTTTTTCAGTCAGTGTAGAAGCTATTTCATAGAGCTTGCTTTGAGCATGATGTACATTGAAAATAGTGTTCGGATTATCCGTCACGTTTCCCCAATCTTTCCCTTGAATCCAACTGAGACCCGCAAGACTTAGAATCAAATTGCTTGAGTTTGAAATTTGTCTTCAGCACTTCCAAGCTGTGTATCCTTAAGCAAATTATTTAAGCTCCCTGAGCCTTGGTGAGCACATTTAGGTGCCACACGCAGCAATATACCTACTCATCAGGTTGGGAGGACACAGTGAGTTAACACAGGGAAAGGCCCAACAGAATGTCCGACATCTAGTAAGCATTTGATAAATAGTAGCTATTGTTAAAGGAGAGACGGATGCCACGGAAGTTCAGTTTTGACGGATGCCACGGAAGTTCAGTTTTAATCATTTTGGCCCAGCTTCAGAGCTTATCACCATCTTGGCATCTTTGGAGCATATTAACCACCTCTTCCATATTTCTGTCTTCCTGTGGCTTGTGTGATGTACCCTGGAGACCTCCCCGCCCCAAGATAGCACCAACTCGTTAACAGTTTGAGCACAATCTTTCCACCAGATATAAGTTCCTTTTGTCTGTACTATATTGGTCCATCTTATCCACAAAAAAAAAATGACCACAAAATTCTTTGTCAAATGCTTTTGCAAATTAAAAATAGAGAGATTGTCTTATTATTATTTAGACATCAGAAAATGAAATCAATTTTTGTGGTGTAACTTGTTCTAATGACCCCTCAGTGATGTCTGAAGGTCAGTGCTTTTTCTTTTTAAATCTTCCCAAATCTCTTAATACTCTGAGAATTTTAATAAAGTCAGTTAAAATCCACCACTTTATACTTCTACTGTCCATATTCCTCAGAGCAGAGCTACATTCATATTCTTTATAATACTCTTATTCAGACATCTGTAGTAATTGTTTCTATACTAAATAGAGATCCTACTGTGGAAACATTGATGGGATTAGATCTAACACATCATTAAAATAGGTGTGCTAAGAAGGTTATTTCTAGCAGGGGCTAGAATTGGCCTGAGTTTGGTCAAGACGTGAAATGAAATTTTTAAGAATGTTGTTTTGGAGCAAGTTTGGGGGACAGTCTGACCAGCCTGTTAGCATTGCCTATTAATGAGCACAAGATTGATGTTTTGCACCCAGTTTTGGTAGGACTCCCAGAGGACTCTAACACTGGGTCTCATCATGTACAATTATGTACCCACATACCCAGCATCGGTATAAGTGGGCTTGAGACTCCATCTAGGGCTTTCTGGTTATGAGGTGTTCCATGCTCATATAACAAGTGTCTGATCTGAGAGAGAAGGCACATGTGATATGGACCTGCAGCAGGAAAACAGAAGACGACTGCTGGCTTCTCTAAACTCTTTGCTTAATGCTATTTTGATACAATATGCTATTGCTATTGTGTGTCCTTTTCAGGCAACAAAGTATAGATTCAGAAGTATTATCATTTGGGGTCTTATGAATTCACCATTTGCACAACAGGCAAAATAAACTGCCCCATTATTTGTTAGTTACAGATTTTTATATAGTTAATAGGTTCCTAAAGTAATTCCATTTCTGTTATTTCTATACATGGGCTAATCAGTTATGACATATACCTATTGAAAGTAAGCATCATACAAGGTAAAACGAGATAAAATACTAATCAGCCCTCATCTAGATGGCAGCCCATCACAATGGTGAATGTGGAAGCAAGTGTCTCACTTACATGTAAAGTGTTAAGTTAAGAATGATCAGGGTTGGGACACTTGGCTGGCTCAGTCGGTAGAGAATGTGACTCTTGATCTTAAGAGTTGTGAGTTCGTGCCCTACATTGGATGTACAGCCTACGTAAAAAAAAAAGAAAAGAAAAGAAAAGAGAGAATGATCAGAGTCAGTGGTCTAAGAGGAATTCCTTACAGGGAGAGTGGTTCATGGAGAAAGAAGAGGGTTGACAAAAGATGAAGACACAATTCTCCAACATAAGAGGATGGCATATACCAAATTAAGTTCAAGTTCTAGAGCCATTACATACTTTTTATATGGCTCCAGGTGAAACTGTGTACATTTCTGAGAATTTGTGATATAATCTAGGGAGAAGAGCTGACATATATCATTCAACCTCCAAGTAAACATTCAGTTAGCAATTTTAATTTCAATATTAGGAATTTTTTAAAGATTTTATTTATTTATTTGAGAGAGAGAACACGAGCAGGGGTAGGAGCAAAGGGAAAGGGAGAAGCAGACTCCCCACTGAGAAGGGAGCCCAATGTGGGGCTCAATCCCAGGATCCTGAGATCATGACCTGAGCCAAAGACAGACACTTAACTGACTGAGCCATCCAGGCACCCCAATATTAGGAATTGTGAACCTTCTTTTCTTTTCTTTTACAAGATTTTATTTATTTATTTATTTTAGAAAGAGAGAGAGAGAATGCATGCGAGTGGGAGAAGGGGCAGAGGGAGGGGCAGAGAATCTCAAGCGGACTCTGCACTGAGCTCGGGAGCCTGATGCAGGGTTCAATCTCACAACCCTGAGACCATGACCTGAGCTGAAATCAAAAGCTGGACACTTAACTGGCACCCAGGCACCCCATGAACCTTATTTTATTTTCTTCATGGCACTTAGTACTACTTGAAATTATCTCAATTACAGGCTTTACTTATTTACTGTGTTTTCCCACTAAAATGGAACCTCTTTGACAACAGAGAACTTTCATATCAAGCTCACCAATGTATCCCTAGTGCCAAGAATAAAGTTTAACATCTTGTTGATAATTAAAAAAAGTCACTTCATTTATTAAATGTTCATTATACTCTACACATTATTATACATGTTTTGTACTATATAAAAAATATATATATTTGCACCACTATGTACATGCCACACCAGTATGAAGTAGCTACCACCTCAAAACTCATTTTACAAATGAGGAAAGCAAGGCATAAAAGGTTTAAGTAAATTGCTCAAGGTCACACAGCTAACAAATGTCAGAGTCATGAACTCAGGTAGTCTGGCCCCAGAATCCACGCTCATAGAAACTCCCATAAAGAGAACAGCTAAATATCCAGATCATCTTTAAAAATCACTTCTTAATCCTTGCTAAATAGTTCAGTGTTTTATTTCCTTAAGTTATTAGAAATTCAAGTATCAAAACCTAAATTCTACCAAGGTAAGCAAGCTCCTTTCCAAAAGAAAGCAGATCAAGGATCCCTCATAGGGGGAGACGAACCATGAGAGACTATAGACTCTGAGAAACAAACTGAGGGTTCTAGAGGGGAAGGGGGTGGGGGATGGGTTAGCCTGGTGATGGGTATTAAAGAGGGCACGTTCTGCATGGAGCACTGGGTGTTATATGCAAACAATGAGTCATGGAACACTACATCAAAAACTAATGATGTAATGTATGGTGATTAATATAATAATAAAAAATTTTAAAAAAAAAGAATCCCTCATAACTTCAGATGTTTCAAGTAATTCCAATGTCACCTCTGAGAGGAATTTATTTGTGTCACACAAATAGAAGCAGGTGGCCTGGTGCAGGTGTTGTCATGTTTGTGGAGCTTTAATGAGGATGTGAGAGTTTACTGAGAAAGAATAACAAAAATGAGGTGTTTCTTTCCCTCCAACTCGAGCTTATCTAAGGGGAAAAAAAAAAACGAGCCACATTACAGTAATACAGGTGACAGAAGTAGACAATAAACTGTTTCTTCTAAGTTAAAAAGAAAACTTTACATAATTATGAGAGCCCTTATTGGTAGAGGGAAGCAGAGATAGGCAATGGGAATCATAAAATGTAAAATCATAAGATGCCAATTCTTTTTTTTTTTTTAAAGATTTTATTTATTTATTTGAGACAGAGAGAATGAGAGAGACAGAGAGCACATGAGAGGGGGGAGGGTCAGAGGGAGAAGCAGACTCCCTGCCGAGGAGGGAGCCCGATGTGGGACTTGATCCCGGGACTCCAGGATCATGACCTGAGCCGAAGGCAGTCGCTTAACCAACTGAGCCACCCAGGCGCCCCGATGCCAATTCTTGAGAGAGAACCAGAACATCCCAAAAAGACTTGGATTCGTTTCTTACCTTATTGAAAGGTTCACCTCACACAGAGAATGGCATGTCTCTGTAATTTGTTTTTCCAGTTCAGTTCAATTTAAAGTTTAAAATATTACTATTTAAAAAAAAAAGACCCATCATCCCTAAATACCCTACAATGTAGGTCATCCCAAGCCTATAACTGATTTTCTGCTTTTCAAATTCTTATATTACAAGGTAAATTTCTATGGAGTTGAGGAAAGGAAGAAGCATATCTCAATAACAAAAAAGAATCTTTAAAAACAAAGTAAAAGGGATCCACCCACTTTTCGTGGCTTTTCCTTTTAGATTTTTTTTTTCTGTGTAATAATTAAGTCATTTATCATCAATGTCTTGGAAAAGGAAAGGAGAGGAGACTCCAAATAAATATGACTCTGTGAGTTTATGTTTTGAGTTCCTTGTACTGCTCTAAAATAAAAATGAAAAATAAATACTTAAAATTAAAGACATAGGTGTCTCAAATAAGAGAGAGATATATAGTACATTGCATCAGAAGTAGAATAGAAATGCTAAGCGGGCTGAAATCAAGAGCCTGCTGGGCTCCAGGTTTGTAAGCTGACAGAAGTAAGTATACATTTGATTCCTGCCTTTGTTGCTGCAAAGTAACAGGGGAAAACAGAATCACTGATTGCATTGAGGGCTAGAGCAGGCTCACCTCATAAAGAAGGCCTAACAGACATTTCCAGTGGTTCTAGGATTAAAAATAGTTGAAAACGACTGTGTTAAAACTCACACACACACACACACACATACATCAACAGATACAAAGAAAGAGTAACAGAACCAAACTGCTTTCGGGTCTAGGGGCTGCATCTTCCTTAAGACCAACATCAAAACAGAATAGGAACCTGAACCATCACTATGAGAGTGGGGAAATGGAAAACTAGGTGGATGTAAATACCCACCTGCTAGATAAGGGAACGGTATGTAGTTGGAGTAGAAAAAAAATGAGCATGTAGAAAGACAGTCCCAAACTTAACAATAAGAGAGATAAATTCAGCCCCAATAAAATGGAAGTAACAGAGAAATCCCAGAAAAACATTAACAAATTATGTTTAAGGTCTTCAAATAAATGAAAGAAAGAATATATAAAAATTACAAAAATTATAAACTGAAAACAGGGAGATGGTAATCAAGAATAGACAGATATAAAAATTAGACCATTAGAAAACTCACTATTAGTATGGATATTTTAAAAACTTAAGGGAAATAAATTCTAGGTATTTATCTTACATATCAAGTAGAATAGTATCACTTCAAGGTAGATTCTGAAGTTTAAGCTGTATACTGTAAATTCTAAATGAAGAACTCTAATAAGCCAAAAAGATAAAATAAAATGATAAATAATATTCAATTAGTTCAAAATAAAACAGTGAAAGAGAAAAAAGGGAAACAAAGAATACGTGAGACAAAGAGAAAACAAATAGCAAGTTGGTAGCTTTAAACTCAGCCATTTAAATATTTACATTAAATGTAAATGGTCTAAACAACCCAAGTAAGACGGAGAGCATCAGATTGCATAAAAAAGCAAGACTAAGATAAATGCCAACACTAAGAATCTCAAAATAATTATACTCTATAGAAGAAGCCATTCAAACTAGAGTACATTATATATGATAACATTTATATGAAAGTCTAAAAAATACAAGCCAATCTATGGTGACAGCAGATCAGTAGTTGTCTGGGGAGAAGGCAGTGAGGTCTAGGAGGGAAGGATTAAAAAGGGGCACAAGAAAATTCAGGGAAATGATAGATATGTTCATTTTCTTGATTGAGGTAATGGTTTCAGAGATCTATTCATATGTCAAATTGTACACTTTACATATATGCAATTTATTTTATGTCTATTTTACCTCATTAAAACGGTTAATGAATGAATGAATGAATAACAGATAGGTAGGTAGGTAGGTAGATGGATAATACACTGGCAGTGGAACATTATTGTCAGGTAAAACAAAGGCAAAATGCATTAATAGAGATTGAGAGTAATATGACATAAAAATAAGACAGAAACTCACAAACTAAATATACAGCTATAGACTGATATGCATCTAAGAACATATTTCTAAATACATAAAGTATAAACTGAATTATTAGAAGAAATTATTAAATTCACAAATATAGTGGGACAATTTAAAATACATACCAGAAATTAATATATCAATTATTAATTCGTCTAACAAATTTCATTTAGAACACATTTTTAAAAATAGATCAGATAATAAATCACATACAGAAAAACTCAACCAAAATAAATACATCAGTGATGTTTTCTAATTCTAAATGCTACTTCATAAAAAACAACAAAAACACACTCTTAGAAAAGATAAATTAACTTTTAGATATTTAAAAAACCATAGTCTAATTCATGAGTTAAAGATGAAATTACAAGGAAAAATTTTTTAAATATTCTGAAATTGGTTTAAAAAAAGAAAGCCCCTACTTCAAAATTCTACAATGCAGCCAAAGAAATTCTTAGAGAAAGTATGTAGTTCTAAATGTATTCCTTAAAAAAAAAAAGGAAAGTGACAGTAAATCAATTTAACATTTAAATCAACTACCAAGAAAAGAAATTAAAAACTAATCTAGTAAATTTAGGAGAAAAGAAATTAGAAAAATAAAAGCAAAAATTCAAGAAAATAACCTTTTTTTTTTATTTTTTTCAATCAAGACCAATAAAATGTGCAAATTTCTGGGAAGGTTGATCAAAGGTAAAAGAAAAAGGTAAAAATATACTAGGGGCTTAAAAAGAGCCGTAAGTTAGGGGGGTCTGCCTGGCTCAGTCAGTAGAGCATGCAACTCTTAATCTCAAGGTTGTAAATTCAAGCCCCACATTGGGTGTAGATATTACTTAAAAATAAAAATCTTTAAAGAAAAAGATCCACAATTTATATTTTAATGATATTTAGTAATAGTATAACTACAAAAAAACCTAGATCAAGAAATTAAAAACCTGGGCGCCTGGGTGGCTCAGTTGGTTAAGCGACTACCTTCGGCTCAGGTCATGATACTGGAGACCCAGGATCGAGTCCCGCATCGGGCTCCCTGCTCGGCAGGGAGTCTGCTTCTCCCTCTGACCCTCCCCCCTCTCATGTGCTCTCTCTCTCTCTCTCTCTCTCTCAAATAAATAAATAAATAAAATCTAAAAAAAGAAATTAAAAACCTGATAATTTTCAATAAAAATATAGATTATATAAATTAAAATATTTTAAAACCTGATTTTTCAAAATCACAAAGAATAAAGTATAAGTAAAAAATATCTTTTAACAAAAAGCCAGTAGGCCTAAAATAGTTACTCAGAAATAGGTCATCTATATTTCATAAAAATCAATTTAAAAAAATAGAAAAATAAGAATCACAACATGAACTATAGCACAAAGAAGGAAAACTAGTCATTTCAGCAAATGCAAAAAAAAAAAAAATTGCTGACATAAATAGTAAGTTAGGCTTGAAATGTCCTTAAATTTACAAGTGTCTCAATCAAAGAGAACAAAGAGCAACCACATATTAAATGATGAGACTATATAACTTATCCCACAAACAGTAAGATAAGGCAAGGATGTTTGTTTTTACAACCAGTAGTCAACATGAATTAAAGTTCCTAAACAATAAAAAAAGTAAGAAAAGATAAAAATTGAGGGGAGAAAAAGAGAAAACAATGTCATTATTTGCAGGCAAAAAAATTATACACATAAAAAAATCTAAGAAACTTCATAGAAAACTATTAGAAATAGTTCTATAAAATTGCTAAATATATCATCAATACAAAAATATTAAGTGTTATATATTCCAAATTACCAATTTTTTAAATCAGCATAAATGTTTTAAGATAAAATCAAGTATAACTCTCAAAAATTAAAAGAAAAAGGGATTATTTTTTTAATAGAAGAAAAGTGAGTAAGTACATGGATCAAGCCAGGATCACAAACATCTGGTTAATAGAGGTGACAGAAAGAGCAAAAACAAGGGAAGGGAGGAAGTTATCAAAAAGAAAAGGAAAATGGAAAAATTCCCAACACTCAAGGGAGTTTCCAAACAGAATAGGACCACTGATTGTCTCACACAATGCTTAAGAGGCTCATATGAAAACACAACACCTCGGTTTTATAGAAACCAGAGATTATGAGAAACTTTGTAAGCTTCTGGGGGAGGGGGAGTGCAGAGGCTCAATTTCACATGTAAAGAATCAAAAATCAGAATATCAGGCTCAGGCTTGTTAACAATAACAAAATGAAATCTTAAAGACAGTATATGGATACCTTACACATTCCAAGGTAAAAATATTTCTGATTTGACTTGTACTCAGGCAAACTATTAGTCAGTTGTGAGGTTAGCCCCTAGAGGATGTGTTCAAAAAAATATGGTAATCAATCAAACATCAGTGTAGATATTCCAAGTAGAAAGGCTTTAATAAAGGGAACTAGAAAATTACACAACCGATGGATGGGGCGCCTAGGTGGCTCAGTCAGCTAAGCTTCTAACTCTTGATTTTGGCTCAGGTCATGATCTCAGGGTCATGAGATCGAGCCCTGCTGGGGCTCCCCACTCGGCGGGGAGTCTGCTTGAGATTCTCTCTCTGCCTCTGCCTTTGCCCTCACCCCACCCCCAGCTTGTACTCTCTCACATGCACATTTCTCTCTCTCTAAAATAAATAAATAAAAATTTTTTAAAAGGAAAATTGCATAACTGATGGAAATACTGGGAAAGTGGGTTCAGAGAAAGTGTTGAATTCCATCTCAGTTGCTTGCAGCCCCAAGGGTGATTCTCAAGAGCTTCCCACTTCTACCTACAGTCTGCATGTAACTGCCATCAAAGAATAATGTCTTCTATTTTGCCTTTCAAAAGTTCCTGCAAATACTCTCTTTGGTAGACATTACCCCAAAATTATGAGAAAAAGAATTCTGGAAAATGGAGTCTCAAGCTCCTGCCATGCAATGCAGAGGAAAATATTAAAAATGATGAGAGTGATGTTTCCCATACAACAGACGATCTTTCACAGGAAGAAGACATGGGACCCAGAACCGGCCAGCTGGAGAGAGGGGAAGGGGATCCCAAGATTCTCATCAAGAGAAATCTGGGAGGACAGCAAAACAGCAGGTCCAGTACAGATCAAAGCAAGAGGGCCAAGAAATCTAGGAATGATATTACTGAGAGGAAGAGAAATGAGAACCTAATGGCTCAGCTGTAAGCAATATTTACATAATCCTAATAATGTAAGTTAAAAACTAGCATTCGATTTTGTATCACCAAAATTGTAAATAATTCAAATGTCCAAAAACATGGGTACTGAAAAATTTCAGCATATTCAGAAATTAAAATATTACAGAGCAATTAGTGTATAAACTAGACATGTATATTGACATGGTTAAATCTCACTAACATGAGACTGATTATGAAAATAACAAGTTGAAGTACATTACTTTTGATGGAAATACTTAAAACAACATCATCCACTGTTTGGGGTTACATATATCTTATTAAAAAGTAAAAGCTATGAACTGGATATTCACAAAATTTATGATGGCAGTTGGAGAGAAGGAAACAAGGATGAAAAGAGAAAGGTAATATTTTCTGATAAGGGGAATATAAGGGAACTTATTTGTAGTTATTGATTTTTAAAAAAATATATTTGAAATGAATATTACCTATAATGTATTCATCTTGGGTAGTGAGTACATGATGTTTGTCGCAGTGTCCTTTATATAGTTCTGTTTATTTTCTCAACTGAAAACAAGGATTTCAAAAAGCAATTTGCCTACCCAGCTCCTTGATAGCCACAGAAGTCATGTTTTTAGGAGATAATTCAGGAGGAATGTGGTCTATCATTTTGTGATTAAGCAATTTAGATCAGTTTTTTTCTATTTCAGAACTTTTTGAACTAAAGTCTCATAAGGAAGTGCAGTAAACATCACTACTGGCTATTAATAGCTCAGCCTCCTACAGGGCACATCCTCCCATTAAGAACACTTTCCTCAGTCAGCATCAAAACAAGGTACTGATAATAATAACAAACACTTCTAGACAATTTGCCAGGCACTCGCAGAGCTAAACTTTTACTGGCTGTTTAATGTGCCAGCAAGTGTTAGGTCCTTTACATCCATTGTCTCATATGACCTCCTCAGAGCCCCTATAGCATAACATAATTAAAGAAATGCAAGCTTTAGAACAGGTGAATCAGAGTCGGAAAATTTGCTCCATCCCTTACACACCCTGTGATCTTGGAGCTACAAAATATCTCTGAGCCTGTCTTATATATGAAACGAAGAGAATTTGTCTCCCTTACAGGTAACAGTAAGGGTCAAATGAAAAAAATCTAGGAGCTAGCATGGTACCTAAGTAGGACCTCAGTAAATGTTACCAACCCATTTTACAGACAAAGGGACCAAAGCTCTCAGTGATGTGACCTTGACCACACAAAAATAATAGAATCAAGGAGGAACGGCAGTTAAGAGCATGGACTTTAGAGCGAGGCTACCTGCAGTTCAAATTCCAGCTCTGCCACCTACCAGCTGTGTAACTGTAGGCAGGTTGTTTACTTTCTCTGTGCCTTAGTTTCCCCATATGTAAAATGAGAATTGCTAGAGTAACTATGTCATAGTAATGTTATGAAGATTATATAACTAAGTACTTGGAACAATCTGACATATAAGAAGCACCATGTAATTTCATTAATAATCAGTAACAAGTCACACACTCAATATATGGGAATTCATGCTCCATGAAAGGAAGTGTGGAGTTGCTCCTTACATTGCCCTCTAGCTGCCTCAGCCAGCAGGGGTGGTAGTATGTGGACACTATGGTTTTGGGGGTGGTTTGCATTTGTTAGCAAGTGTTAGGAGGACCCTGGTGCATAAAAGAAAGAGGCATAAAGGTAAAGTGTCATCAACATCTTCAATTCTTACCTTCCCATGGGTGATGCTCTTTTCAGCTCTTTTGTATGTTTTTTTCAGAAGTTTCAACTAAGCCGATCGACAAGTGCACAGGAGCTAACTCTTAAGATTTAACGACAGTCCTAAGCTCACACTGGCTTGCACTGAAATATGGACAAGTCTCTGTTCCTCCATGACATGTCCTTTTCCCTTTTGCCAGCAGCAGTGAGGACTAACTGGCACCAAGACCCCATTATCCTCCTCCTGAAGGGCATGCGTAACTCACTTAATTGCTTCACACTACAGTACACTGCTATTTAGAACCAGTCTGTTTCTTTCCGTTGTAACAGCATGGAAATAAATAAGCAATTTTCATACATTAGGAAACATAAGCATGCCAGAGTCTAATTCATACTTATGTGATTAATAAACCAGAGCACTTAGATGAAATACACTGCACCACACAAACACTATTCCATTAGACCAGTTGTTTGAGTGTGAGATATTACCCGCAGTGGTCTCACTGCTGGACCCAGTAAACAGCCCCAATATGGAAACTCATGGAACTTTCCCATCCTGGGGTGGATGCTCTCCTTTAGGTTGAAAAATGAAGAGTGAGAAATGGAGAGCCAACTTTCCTGCTGTTTTAAGTGGTACTGGCTGTGCGTAAGCTAGGAGCCGGCTGCATGATTCTGAGCAAATATATTTTCTGTGCCTTGTTTATTAATGGACAGAAAAGCTAGCCTGAAAATGAAATTGATTTTATTCACTTAGGATTTTATACTCCATTGCACAACCACAACCCAGCAAATTCTTCATTAAGAGAGATAATTACTTTAATGAAGATTAAATATAATTTAAAATTCACATTTATCTTTATCTACCTAAAGCAGGTCAGAATTAACCTAAAATGGTTAGGGAAGTGGGAAGGAATGGGTTTCTCCAAAAAGTCTCCATCTGGTTATACAGAGGTGAGTCTGATCTGACAGTCATCCCTGCCTTTCTTCCTCTTTCTCCAATTCTTCTCGTTTCATCCATTAGTGTCTCTCACATCAAGCCCCAATCAGACCTCCTGCTTTCTAATAATCTTAATTTTGGAATGTTTGGCAGAGGCAGCAAGATAGCAGCAATTACTATCTGGGATGTTCGATGATCTATGAAAAGCTGTATCTATGATGGGCATATGGGGGGAAACATTAAGATCAAAGAAGTGGCAGGTTGGTTTTAGAAATATCCTCCCTCCTTGTGGCAGAGTGTTTCCATTCCACCTGCCAATGAGAGGAAGCCAAGAATGATATTGAACTGATTGGTATTACTCATCATTTCATGTGGTGTTAGAATTGCTCCTCATTAATGGCATTTGAGCATTATTGTGGAAAGAGCTTAGGAGACAAAAAAAAAAAAAGAATTTAACTCAGCTTCTCCTCCTACCAAATGTATGATTTCTTAACTTCTCTGAGTCTGGGACTCCTCATTTGTAAGATGGCACTAATACCTCCCACCTTGATTTCAAAAGATTTAGAGCACCTGGCATTAGAGAATACTCATAAATGTAATATACTGCCTGTTGTAAGTTTTCTTCTAAAAGCTCCAAAACACACTACCAATGATCCAGTGATCCCTAGGTGACAGCAACACTTGGTTCTGCAGAAGTGACCAGTGAGTTTTGCCCCAGGCTCTTGCTGTTTCTGACCTAAGAGGTGGCACAGACTAAAGGAGGGGCACAGAGAAGCAAAGACCCCCCCAGCACAGATAGGCACAGCCCTGAGTGTCTTACCATTCATTTTCCAGGGAGGAAAACTAAGTCTAGTTTAGTGGGAAGATACAATTGGCTTCCAGATGCAGTATTTCAAATGATGGCTCTCATTTACTGAATACTGATGGGACATGACACATTACATACATTATATTATTTAATGAGTATAACTATATAGTTTATCATCCGAATCAGGACACTTTCAGAGTCAAAGGAAATGTTGTAAATAATTACCTCAAGACAGCAAGTGTAAACCTGGACTGTCCTGGGCAAACCGATTATATGGTTGCCCCATGTTTAATCCATGTAATCACTCTATGACATATAAAACATTCCCAATTTTACAGGAGGAAACTATGATACGGAGTGGTTAAAAGCAACAGGCCTGAGGTCATACAAACTATCAAATGGCAGACCCACGGTCGGAACCTCAGCCTGTAAGATGCTAGAGCTCCTTCCCTTTAACAGACTCCCTCCTTGAAACCCTTGCATCACAATATCAGCTGCCAAATAACAGCATTAATTTTGTTTTGAAACCCTGCCTTTATTGAGTGAATATCATATTTCAAGTTCTGGGTCATGACTTCCAAATGCTATCAAAAAAGAGGGCAAAATGGGTAAAGAGAAAGCAAAATGATGCCAGTAAAGCAGTCTTATCCTAATGAGTATCCGGTTCTTTCTGAGACACAACACAGCCTGCATACCAAAGGCCTGAGCTAAGGCTTATTCAAGCATGGAGAATGACAGTCAGCAGGGCCAGACATCAATAAGCCTCCTTCCCCATGTGCTGGTCTATATTCTCATGCATCCAATGAATTCCTTGATCTAGATCAATTTGCTGCTAATATTTAGTGATCTGCGATCACAAATAAATTTGATTATTCCTATAACATGCCAGAAACTATTCTTCCCCCCCCCACCCACCCCAGAGCTTAATAGATATAAAAATGTAGAGAGATGATCAACATTCAGGTCTCTCCTCAGTGTTTCTGTAGGTGAAATAGATGGGTGCCACACACTCGTCCTTTGGCCCACCTTCCAGTCACTGTCTGAGCTTCCCTTGTCTCTTTAAACACCAGAAGGGTGGCCAGTCGGGCCTGGTTCAGAAGCTAACTGCATTGGCAGAGACAATAGAATTTATCTTTTAGCAGAGAAACAACAGCTCAAATCAGTCATAGATGCCAAGCATCCTTAGTCACAATCCCTAATGAAAGACCATCCCCAGAGACCAAGCATGCTCCTGACCCCAGGAGGGGTGACCAGGTATTTCGGTGATTCTATAAAAGATCCCAGCTTGAGACACAATAAGAATCCTAAGTCAGTATTCAATTCCATTTCTCTGAAGGTGTGTGACCTTAACATAACACCCAAACACTCTGAGCTGCAGATTTCCCAACAATAAAACATTGCTTCTCAAATGCGAGTGGGCAGAACAATTACCTGTAGGGCTTGTTAAGCTGGAGGAGATATTAACTCAGTCCCTATTTGTTAAAACACATTCCAGGGGCCCTCCCTTGGAGATTCTGATATATTAGGTCTGCTTGTAGAGCCAGAGATTTTGCATGTCTCATAAGTTTCCAAGTCATGGTGATGATGATGATGATGATGTCCACAGACCACAGTTTGAGTAGTACTAAATTGTATCAGTAATACCAACCTCACAGCTTGTGTGAAAATAGGAAGAGATGTGCTGATCTTCAGCAGAGATGCTGACTCATAATGCCTCTCCGTCAGCATGCATATACTGAAGAGAAGATGAACAAAAGTCCAAGAGTATTAGTAGGAACAAAACTTGGGGACATTTAATCATTTCAAATATGCCAGGTACAGGATTTAATTACATCCCAATCCCTGAGTTATAATCCATTCTATGTAGCAATACAAATGAGGTCCCAGTCTCAAATGGTGAACTTACCCAAAGGCCTCCCACTTCTCTGGGGTTTTTTTTAAACACAAAACACATTTTTTTGCTCACAAAGTCCATTCGCCCCTTTAGGCTCAGCTGCATCTCCATGGCATCCAAACCATATTTCAAATCATCTTGACCACTACTTAAAAAATAAAACATATGTAAGACTGTTGAATCACAGACCTGTACCTCTGAAACAAATAATACATTATATGTTAAAAAAAGAAGATAGTAGGAAGGGTAAAATGAAGAGGGGGAAATCAGAGGGGGAAGACAAACCATGAGAGACTGTGGACTCTGAGAAATAAACTGAGGGTTCTAGAGGGGAGGGCGGTGGGGGGATGGGTTGGCCTGGTGATGGGTATTAAAGAGGGCACGTTCTGCATGGAGCACTGGGTGTTATGCACAAACAATGAATCATGGAACACTACGTCAAAAACTAATGGTGTAATGTATGGTGATTAATATAACAATAAAAAATTTAAAAAAAAAAGAGGGCACGTTCTGCATGGACCACTGGGTGTTATACGCAAACAATGAGTCATGGAACACTACATCAAAAACTAATGATGTAATGTATGGTGATTAACATAACATAATAAAATTTTTAAAAATTAAATAATTAAATAAATAAATAAATAAATAAATAAATAAATAAATAAGTCTTCCCATTAGAACAGCTCTCAAGCAATAGGTGAAGTGATATTTACTTTCCTGAAAACAGGAGTCCCCTATTAGACGAACTGTCCCCCCTATGATCAGCTGGAGTCCTTCAGTCTGTCCTTGTCTAATGTAGCACGGTAATCAGGGAACTGGCCTCCCTGCCTTCTCTTCCCTTCCTCCCCTCCCTCCATTCTGTCTTTCTCTTTTCCCGACATTATTTAATCTCTCGGTTGCAGCTTCTTGGGATTAGCTACAGCATCTATTAATAGTTTTACTTCTGTTTACAGTTCCAAGGGGAGAAAAATGGCTCATTCCTTTTCTCCAATCTTGAAGATATGTCTTATTGCAGCAGGAGGAAGAGGCACAGGCCCCGTGAATAACCTATTTCTACAATCATTCCACTGTAAAGATGCTAATGTGCTTCTATGCCGAATGGATCCATTTAATAGGCAGAACAAGTTGGATATAAACTCTTTAATTGCTTTCAGCACACCGATTATCTTCCTGTGTCACCTATTGTATAATGCAAAAATGTTAACAAAAGCACTTACTGAAGACATTATTGGGAATTAAAAAACAAAGAACCATCAGTTGTCACTAAATATGCCTTTCATGTTCCCAAATGAAATGCCTTTGCGCACTCAAGAAATAGGATAGAAATGTGCAGGCCTGCCATTGTCAACTGCAAACATCTTCATTAGATTTTGATCCAGCTGCTGCAAGATCTATAAAAAGAGCTATCAAAGCCTGCAACTCATTATTGGTTATTTCAGGAAAACTTCAAAAAACCATCCCTAAACCTGCACTGATCTTTTCTGACAACTTCCCTGGGCCGGGTAGTTGGTCTGCAAGGAGCGGTGTTAAAAACCCCGGAGGAGCCAGCCCCGGAATGCCTGTGCCTGTCAAGGAGAAGCCACAATCGCAAAGCCAACCTGTATTCCCAGACACTTGAGCTGTAAATCTCTGCCTATCACCCCCCCACATCTCCTGTTCTGACCTAGCTTTATCTCCCTAAAAGCATATAAGTGAAAGTAGCCAAACTCGGGTCTTTATAGACCAAAACGGAGAGATTAATATATGCGATGTCTCATAACATCCTTTCTCGGTTGCAATAAATCTTCTCATGCATATTGGCAGTCAGCTCATTTCTAGCATGTTATTTTCTGCAGTCTGTTTTAAAAGAGGAAAAAGGGAGTCAGCAGGGAAGGGGAACAAGAAAGAAAAGAAAGGAAAAAGAGAACCTGTCGGGGTTCTGGGGATAGTGTATAGAGAAGGTTAAAGGACACAAACCATAAATGTCAAAATTACCCACAATTCTTCCTGTGAATTCTGCTGAAACAGAAGGGATCCTACAAAGACTGAAGAGCATTCATACTAATCACAGTCCCTGGCATCTTGACTTGGGGACCTCTTCAGTCAGGCCTAGGTCTCCAGAGGCTTCTGATGGATACCACACAACTCAGAGAAAACAACTGTTAGAGCTCTGTTCCTGTCATTTAGGAAGGACTCTTTCCCCTCTTGGTCTGTATGTCTCTCTATTTATGACAAAGAGAAACACAGATTGTGAGCACTATTATTCAACCTTGGTAAACAAGTAGGGAAGAATACACAGACCCCTAATGCAATCTGCTTTAAAGATTTTTGGCTTTGGGGTGCCTGGCTGGCTCAGTCACTAGAGCATGGGACTCTTGATCTCAGGGTCATGAGTTCAAGCCCCACACTGGGTATGGAGCCTACGTAAAAAAATAAATAAATAAAATTTAAGATTTTTGGTTCTGTCTTCAATTTACCCACTAAATTATCTGCCTTATGGTCAAAAGTAAATTGAAATGCTCAAAATATTGATGTGATACCATATCCATTATTTGAATTAGGTACAAGAGCTCATTGGGGCATCAATTTATTGTATTTATACTGTTATTAAAACTATTACCCAAATCTTAATGCTCTGGAGACCCACAATATATTTTTTTCTTGCATATACCATTCTTACTCCTTCCAAACATGACCTTTTCTATGCTCTCTTCAGCAGCACATATAGTAAAACTGGAATAATATACAGAGAAGATTAGCGTGGCCCCTGCGCAAATTCATGAGGCATTCCATATTTTCTCATCTAAAAAAAATAATAAAGTTTATTAAATTTTTTTAAAAATATTTTAACTTTTTTTTGAAGTACGCTCCATGCCCAGTGTGGAGCCCAACGCAGGGCTCAAACTCACAACTGTTGAGATCAAGACCCGAGCCGAGATCAAGAGTCGGACACTTAACCAACTGAGCCACCCAGGTGCCTGAATTTTTTTTAAAAAGCATTTTAAAAACTAACTAAATAAATAAATAAATAAAATAACCTTTTCTGTAGTGCTTTGGCAATCATCTTCCCTCTCCTCCTGACTGCCTTAGTCAATGGAGTCACACTGTTAAGAACAGCAGAGATGGAGGTCCACACTTCCTCCCACCAGACTGGGATTTTGATTTGGGAACCCACTGCAGATGGACGATCTTTCTAAAATGTGAATCTGATCATGAGGCTCCCCTGTGTAACACCATTCAGTGATTTCCTATTGCCCTTCAGATAAAATCACATTCCCGCTGTGTGGCTCCAGGCAAGTTATTAAACCTCTTTCTGGATCAATTTCCTCTTGTATAAAATGGTGATAATAATCATGAGGAAAATATATGTAAGGCACTTAGCACAAAGTTAATAAATGCTCACTATTATTATTATTATTGATGTTATCTCACCGGCCATGTTCCTTCTCAGTTTCCCCTTCACCCTGTCTCACGGCCATATTCAACAATGAGTTCCTCAACTCCCGTGAGCTTTCTTGCCTTTATGCCTTGACCTGTGATTTTCTTTCTGTTTGCAACACCCTCTTCCTCCTCCTGGCCTTCAGCCAGTTTTATTGCTATTAATTTATAAGCTGTCAGCTTAAATGCATATTATCAAGATGGCCTTCCCTGACCCCCAAGGTCAGGTTTGCTTACCCCAATATATGTATGCAATGCACACTTCCTCTAAGTAATACACACCATACATTACTATAACATTTTGCCTGACTGAAATATCCATAAAGGACCCAAGGTTAGATTCACCTCGCTCCCCACTTTATTTTTCAGTAGTAAGCACTACGAGCAAGCGGGGACTAGACTATAATGCAATGGACAAAGAAATGTTAGTGGATTACAATGACAAAAGATTAGTCCTTGATCACACTAAAATAATCACGGGATGGCTCCACAGTGTTTTCATGCTGAGTGCCAAGTTGATGGATGCCCTACACCTTGGGACATTGCTGATCTCGTGGTAGAGAGAAAGGGAACACAATGATTGTTCACTGCCTCTCTTAAAACTCCCAAGCAGCAATGGCACATCGAATTCCCTCCTCACATTTTATTGGCCAGGGCAAGTCACATGGTGAAGCTTGATTGATTGATGTCAATCAGTTGGGGCATCCTTGTGTGGAAAAGGCACTACAAAGAGGGAGGCTACAATATTCAGTGAATGGTAATAGATGTTCAAACCGAGCTCAACAAAGTCTGGTTCAATGAAATATTTCTTTGTTGCAAGCTGACAAACCTAAACCCCACACCAATTAAAATCTTGCCAGAACCTTCTCTGCTATTCAAAGAGATATTCATTTCTTGAAATTTTTGACTTTAAAAGTCATTCTTCTTTTTTTTTTTTTTTAAAGATTTTATTTATTTATTTGAGAGAGAGAGAATGAGAGAGAGCACATGAGAGGGGAGGGTCAGAGGGAGAAGCAGACTCCCTGCCGAGCAGGGAGCCCGATGCGGGACTCAGTCCAGGGACTCCAGGATCATGACCTGAGCCGAAGGCAGTCGCTTAACCAACTGAGCCACCCAGGCGCCCAAAGTCATTCTTCTTTCAGTCACAGGGCCATGTTTTCTGCCATGGGGAACCGGTTGCCTATCTGTGTGGTCACAGATTACTGACCATACAGTATACCACTGTGGAGGAAAGAATAATAATTGGGTTCAACAGCATCAACACCATCCCCATAATCTGTTTGCTTACTCTATGCTAGCTATTAATACGGACAGAGGAGGTAAAGTCCAGTCTCACAGGGCTATCCAGTAAAAAGAGAACCTTTGAAATCAGTTTGTCTAACCTCTTAGATAACATGCAAAAAGAGCTGGGGGACTTACCAAATAGTAGCAGAACCAGGACTAAAATACGAATTGCCAATTTTAAAACAAGTGCTCTTTTAATTATAGCACAGCTGTGCCATAAGGAAGGTCACCAAATGTGAGTGATTGCAAGAGGTCACCATTGAACAGATGAGGAAACTGAGACCCAGGGAGGTAAAGTGACTTTCTCAAAACTACCCACATTATTAGTTCTATTTTGCTTGGCCACACAAAGCCATAAAGAAATCTAAGTTGTTTCAGCATCTAGGATAGTACCTGCTCTTCATTCAAGGCTTAAAGAAATATTTCATGAACTGAACTGAACTGATTGAATTGAGTTGAACCGAAATCACACAAAATGTAGAGACGCCTTTTTTTTTCCCCCACTACATAACCCTTGTTTTCATTTCCCTTGGAGTTTTAAGCTTGCCAAACCAGCAAGTTACACACCGGCAACTATGACTTTGCTAGTTTCCCCCTCTATAATATCCTTGTTCCCTGTTCCTTCGTGTTTATAACTACCATCCTTCTCTGAGCAGAAACAAATTAATACCTAGAAATCTTGTCATCTCGTGACATTTACAGAACAACATAGGCTCTGGAAAACAAAATCAACAATAATAAGGGCCCTGAAAGATCATGAGACAAAGAACTTTATTCCCTCTGAGCTAAGCAGGTCTGCTAAAAAGTGACATAACCCAGATGTTCTTAAGCCACAGGAACAAATGTCATTAAGTTACTGTCTCCCGACAACTAAGTGATATGTACGAGGAATGGGAATTAAATTTGGAGAGAGAATACAGATTCTGGCTGGGCTCCAGGGCTGAAGGATATTAAATAAGAAAGAAACAATAGTGCTGTCAAGTCTAATTGTTTAAAACATAAAACTCTTTCCATATGTCTTGAGACGAATAGATTTGCACAGTATCGGGATGCACTGTGAAGTCAGGCAAAGAAAGAATAACATGCACCATTTGGAATGAAAAACTGACCTGTGGGGAATTTGACTCTGCTTTTTTTTTTTTCTCCCCTCCTCCTCATGTCCCACCCAGGCACTTAGACATTTTAAAATAGCTCTCTTTTCTGTATCAGATTTGACTATAGTATGAGAAATGATGGCCTTTGTGGTCATACAGAATTTGGTTCCAACCCTGACCATGATCCTTCTTGTTATGTGACCTAAGGCTCAATTTTCGGACCTGTAAGCAGAGATTATATTCTTATGGTGCAAGGATGTGCTTAGGATTAAATGAGACAATCGATATAAAGTCACTAGCACTTAGTAGGCATTCATTATGATATAACTTCCTTACATTTTCCTTTAAACACATGGAGATGCAATCATCCACATAGCAGCTCCATATAATTCTGTGATGAAATGAGAAAAATTTTTCACTCATTGACAATAAATTGAGAGATGCCCGTGTTTCATCCCTTCAATTAACGAACACAGATTTACTGAGCACTATTCACAGGCAAAGCTCTGTGGTAGGTATGATAAAGGTCACAAAATGTTCTTACACAAAATGTATGAAATGAAGGCATTTGTTCAAGCCTCTTTTTGTCGGTTATGACTAAGCAATCAAAAGTATCTGGCCTTTAAAGTGTTTTTATTTATGGGATGTATGAGTTCAGTATAGAAAAATGATTTAAAAAAAACTTAGACTCAAGATAGAATTAGTGAGTTTTGTTTCATACTAGATTTGTTGGATATTATGTTTCTAAGCAGTTTTGTGTTACAGGTATATACCTGTATCTTTGTATCCATATAGCCATGTTTTATCACAGAAAGAGCACTGTGCTGGGGGTTCAACCCCTGCCTTCCCATATTCTAATGGGAAGAAGAACTGTCATTGTGTTGCTAGCTGGAATCCCAATTTCCTCACTGTAAAATTAGATTTCCTGAATAGATTTCCTAAAGTCACTCCCATATGTAGAAGTTAAAATGTAGTACAAAACACTTGTGACTCTTTAGTACTGTACTGTGTGCATGTGTATGTGTATTTACGAAAAATATATTCATTGCCAAGAACACAACTCTACAGCAATTTCATGGAGATGGATACCATCACATGAATGCAATTTCTCATAATACACCAAGGTGTCAATAAATGAAAAGTTCTCAGAAGACTCAAACTGCTGTTTCAGTATCTCCTAGGACAGTCCAGAGATGGTTTTGAGGCTAATACCAGAGCTGTTCTCCTTTGGCCCCTTGGGGCTACTACAGATCACAGGGACAATCATAGGCCAGTTGGATGCACAGAGTTTTGGAGGTTTAATTGATCTCATGATGCCTTACCTGTGGTCCCAATTAAAACCCCACCTCAAGACTACTAAGGGCAGGAAAAGTTTTGGTAAGATTTTACGGAAGAGGCACTGCCCAATGTTACAGTATTTTTGACCTTTACCTCCCAATTCCCCCTTGATCTCATCATTAAAATAATATAAATTCCACTGCAAACAACTAGGATCATTAACACCAGAACCAGGAGGGGGAGGTTCATGAAGCTCACACAGACAGGGGTCTAATCATCTTTATGACCTCCTAGCACTGCAAAATCATTTAATGGAGCCCTACATATTTCACATTTCTAACTATTCCAAATTCCCAGTGTGTCTGAATTCTTTAATTTCTCATATATTATTTATAAGGACCAGCACCCATATATCAAAAAGCTTTTTTAATATAGCTTTTATAACAAAAATTGAAAACATACATTTTTTTCCTGTTCCACAACTATTGCAGTCTAATGCAGAAATTTGCCTGATAGAAGGAAAAATACGGAATAAGGAGAAAGGTATTTTCCATCATAAAAATTTTAACTTGAAGAAGAAAAAGGGCAATTACATAAACAAGTCAATTCAGCCTTAGGGAATGTGTAACTCACATAGATTTCTGGTTGAAACCCAGCTGAAAAGGAAGAAGAAACGGATATAAACTCTTGCTGCATAATTCATCCCACCCCTGTATGGATATTAAGCTTCTGTGTGATTATTATTAGGTTCTTGTTATATTAACATTCACTGACCTCTTCAATAAATGACCCACACAACTCCTACTGACTCAGAATCTCTGCAAACGAAGATAGCTTCACGCTTATTTCAAAATAGAACTGAAAAGTTACACAGGTGATTTCAATACAGGTGTTGCTCAAAAGACACTGTGTATGTCCGTGGTGCCCACAGTCATCTCTTAGGAGAAGTCCCTGACTTGGGTATTGGCAGCACCTTCCCCACCCCCAACCTCCCAACCCCCCACTCCCCAATCGCCACTTTAGTGATGTTGTTGCCTACATATGTAAGGGTGTTAGATTCTTTTGTCCCATACTCGATCCTCTGACCTCCTAAATGATTTGTTTAGATTCGCATACATGAAGGCTCATTCTTTGTGCAGTAAAGTTCTGTGCGCTTCTGACAAATACGTGGTGTCATGTGACCATCATTACAATGTCATATAGAATGGTTCTAGCTAGCCTTGGAATTTTGCGTTTTGGCATCATGCAGTGGCTTTAGCGTGTGCAATGTCCTCCAGTACCTGCTTTGTTCAATCTAATTGTCATTAGCCTTAGATCAACAGACAAATAACAAGTATTGATTGTAAAGTAACAACTGTAACCGAATATTTGTCTGTGCCTTTCTCCGGGTATGTAACTCTCCAACGCGGTGTGCTGGGTTGGGGCCCTCCAGGAAGAACATCAAATAAAGCACCTGGACTTGAGACTGGAGGAAGAATTGAAACCTTAAGTTCACATTTACGGTACCTAGTAAATCACAGAAAGAACAAAACTGTTAAAAAGATAACAGGGTCTTCATTTGAAAGACTTTTTTTCCGTGGGCTTAATACATATTTCTATTTCCATTCTGTTGTTGTTCATTGCTGAGAAATTTCATAGATAAAGAGTTTTAAAATGTGTTCGAGAGAAATTTAGGTTCTTACACTTATAATCAAAGCACTAGTTTTGATGACAACAATCATTGTCATTTCTCTGTGGGTGTGTTTTCAATAAACACAGACCACTAATGGTAAATTACTTGGCCTTAAGGTTAGAGTTCTTAGATTCAGTATATGGACAGAATTAGAGAAAGAGATTACAGCAGTCCCTGGAAAGGAGACCTCACATTTCCTTGTAAGTACAGATACCTTACAAACTACTCGAAGGGTGCATAACTTTGAACTCGGGAGAGAGAATAAGTAGAAATCAATACTGAATATTTAAAGTTAACAACATTTGGGAGAAAAGTTTATTCTCATAGCAAAGTCCCGAATCCAAAGAAGAATGTATATCTCTGAGGAAAGTACTTTTCACCCATCACTCAGAAATCACCAGTAAAGGATGTTTTGAAAATGTTGAGTCTCTTTTCTTTGAGTTCAGGAAATGTCTATTTTACTAAACCATGCTCTCCCAGAAGTATATTTTTCTAAATCTACATTTGCTTATGAAGCTAATCTCCCACTCAACCATGCACCTTGCAAAGCTAAGCCCAGGTCAGAGTACTCTGAAGAGAAGATAAAGACCTGGAAATATCAAGAGAGATCATTCAAATGGGAGGAAAAAATCAGTAAATCTTTTCTAATGTGAATTCTGCTTTGACAAATTCTTGAAAGAGCCATTTGTACCTCTTCATTTAAACTCTCTGTTGCTTAATGGAAACGAAAAAATAGTTCTCTCACTTCCCCCCTGTGCTGCTTTAGAAGCTCCAAAGAGAGTCAACAAAGGACAGCGAAGCCTTCTACTTCTTTGTCCACAATAGCTGAGCATCTTGGGTTGGAAGAAAAGGAAATGTTGATCTCCTGGGCTTGTTTAGCTTTGCTTTTTTAATTGCTAAATGCCAGCCTGGGAATTCTGCCTAAAATGGTAATAAGTTGCATTTATACTACACCTTTCATCCAGGAGGCACACTCTTCTCTCAGTTCTGAAACACAGCCATCCTGGAGCTGAAAAGCAGTAACTGTTTTACTGTTGAACATTTATTCAGTGCCATGATTATACAAGGTGGAAGAAATTGTTTGAAACAGTACCAAAATACTGCAGTAACAAAGATTGTGGGCTGTGGGTTTTGAAAATATCCCAGATGCAGTCTGTTTGGTGCTTTTCTTTGCATATGGAATATTTACATATCCCTTTTGAGTCTTGAGTTTCCTAAGATGCTCACTTTTGTGCTCTTCAGTTTAGGTTCAACAGACCCTGCAAAAAATCAGGAAGAAGGCATTAAGTCATTTCTTTTAGAAAAATCTTTGATATTTAGAATACACATCAAGAAAAAGCATAGTGAGAAAGAATTCTGCCATTACTTTTATTTTATACCCCCTAAAACAACTTCTGTCTCTGAAAAGAGCAGATGAGAAAAACAAGGTGACAAAGACTCGCCCAGGAACTCCTGATCACGTCTCTCATAGCTGATTTCTCTTCTACTAGGCCAAGGGACCAAGAGGACATCTATCACTAGACTGAAAATTTAACAAGTCGGGAACCCAATCTTGCTCATTGCTGTTAACCTCAGGACTCAGGCCGTACCTGTAGATAATAGATCTTCAATAAATCCTTGTTAAATAAATAAATGATTGGTCTTCTTATTCTGAAAACATGGAGACCACAGCCTGTGATGCTTTCAACTAAGCTTGAGTAGAAATTTGTTTTTACTTAGACAGCAAGAGGAGGGGGGGAAATAATGATGAAGTAAGAAAGCATGAGGGGCTAATTTGAGAGATGCTGAAAACAGGCCCACGTGCCCTCCAAAAACCAGCCCCCTCTCAGTTTATTGCTGTCAGGAATCAGACTGCATTATCGTGCTTCCCCCCAAACATAGACATACACACAAATTGAAGACTCATCAGTCTTTTATATGTGCACCTAAAATGAGGTTATGATGTACTTCCTGACAGCAAGTTTTGAAAGGGAGCAGAAAAGGGAAGATGGGTTGCCAAATAAGATCCTGTCAAGGGGATTCGAAGTCCAGGCCCCAGGTCTTGCCACCAGTGACTGGTATGTGAGACTTCCAAGCCCCTTGTTCTTTCGAGGACTCAGCTTCCTCATCTGTAAAGTGAGAAGCATGAATTAAAATCTAATCTAGGTGATTTGGGGAAGAGCCCCAAGATCGGGCCTTGCATCTCATGGCCCTAGAATCTAAATCTGCAATCTGGATTAACACCTTCTACTTCTTTGTTTTGCTCCAGTGGTCTTGGCATCACACAGGCAAACAGGTCTCACTATATGACCATCTATTCACTCTCTTGTTACTCTGAGAACCTTGGGGAGCCCCATTTGCTTTAGAAAGATGATTAGTCTACACTAAAAATCCTGAAGCAAAGACCAGCATATTCGGCTTCCTTATTTTATACTTGAGGTAACCAAGTCTCCGAGAGGTTAACTGACCAGCCTTAGCTGTCCAGCCAGGAAGAGAAAAAAAATAAAATGGTACTTAAACTCAGGTCTCTGGGATCTCAGCTGAGGTTTTTCACACCACTTCTCCCTATATCTTTATACCCGGGTAGGTTTTGAAATTTATGAGGTTGGTTGAACCCTTTTTTTTTTTTTTTGTACTTTAAGCAAAATTTCCCAATTTTAGTGGAGATACTGCAAACACTCTAGGAGAAATACCTTCTGACGTTAATAAGCAAAAACAAACAAACAAAAAAAAAACAAATAAAACCTTCTGAAGCTTGTTAAAACCTGTCCACACTACCTACACCAGAATCATTACTGATGTAAAACACTCAAAATCTGAAATTTTGCTGTTACCTCATAAAACACATAATTTGAGCCAATCCTGACAAATATTGGTATTACTTTATTCAAGCATAGCTTCCAACTTCCAGAGAGTTAATAAACTGGATTCTAACAGTCTGCAGAGAATATACAGTAGATAAAAACATCTTCCAAAAATTTACAGTATATTTTAGGATGAAGTGAAATATCAGCAACCATTACAGATGCATTTACAGGATTTTTAGAGTAGTACATTTCATCATAAATGGCTCTGTGATTCAGGATGGCATTAATAATGGAAAGAACAACCTTTAAAATAAAGTAAATGCATTTGGAACAGTTACTGAGGTGGTATCTGTCCCCCACAAAAAAACCCAGTTAATAACTTGCAAGTCGATGTGAAATATTCCTTAGCCTATCCTGTCGGGAAAGATTTCTCTTTTGTGTTAAACTTTAGGTTGAAAAATTAAAATAAAATTTGATGTCTCTGTGGTGAACTGCCTTCCTCCATTTTCTTTACCTTTTAATTTCTATCATTACCAACTTTAGAAGTGTTTCTTCGACCTTACGCAGTATTTCAAAAGATGGTTGAGATGCCAGAGGACTGCCAAAACAAAGCTATAAATAACCTATGTGTATGCATGTACACATATACATCTCAAGGTGTTAATCAAAAAGGACATAAATCATGAATACATTTTACCTTCATACAAATGAATGCTACCACCACGTGTCCAATGTATTTTTGTCCGACTACTTTTCTTTACAGCTGCGGTCTCAAACGGTTTCAGAGGCCATGAGTTAGTTTGAATTTCCTTACTTAGTGATAAGTCAACCTTTATTCCTCTACGCTCCCAAGGCACTGCTCGATGAGTCTGTGTCTACTAACTGAAATACGGAAAGATGGAAAAAGGAATTTCTTTTCTCCTCTTCTCTTTTCCCCCCTCTCTTCCCATTTTTCACTTGCCCCCCTTTCCTCCCACCACACCCTCCTCTCTTCTACCTCCACCACCTCTCATCTTCCACTTTCAGCCTTCAGTCTCTGTGGAAGCCTTCTTTCTTTCCTCTCCAGCACACCTGAGTAAGCAGTCAGGAAGAGCTGGAGGGAACCCTCCAATCCAAAGCTAAATTAACAGCACATAAAAGAACTCACGGTGATTCTAACAGAGCTCCCAGAGGGGAGAAAATTATTTTCCTTTATTAATGTAGTTACCAACCAACCAATAAATTCTGAGGGTATCAAGCTAAATCCCACATTGAGCAACAAAAGCTATACAAAAAACATTACTGAATGACCTTGACCCTGCTCACTTCCCACACAGTGCTCATTAGTGGGGAAAGGCAAACACCATAAGAATCCTTTGGGCACTGCTCTGAGGTAATTCTACAAATGCCACAGTCATGTTTGAATACAATACTGTACCAAGATAAGGCACTTACAAGGCAACATTTCCCAGATCTCATCAGAATGAAGACAGCATGCTTAAAATTCTAGAAGGCTACTAAAAAGACAGACTTCAGTACCACACAATATTTTAAAAGAGAAAAAGAAAAGAAAGGTGTTTTCTAAAGGTTAATAGAGAAAATGAAAAAAGATATTGATAAATCAATAAAAAAATATATACCATTTCCGTCCTACCACTAATAACATTTAAATTCCAGAACTAAGGTCTACCCTTTTCATGCTATCCCCTTCTTTAGAGCAAGCGATATGCCTCACCTGTCTGTCAAACAGATGTGAAAAGCAATGCCTAACAGTCCCTCTAGGTCAGCTAAGTATCTAAGAACTGTACATATCAGAACTGTCAAATCCACACTGTTTTGTTTGGCTTTTAATGCCTTTTTTTTTTTTTTAAAGATTTTATTTATTTATTTGAGAGAGAGAATGAGAGACAGAGAGCATGAGAGGGAGGAGGGTCAGAGGGAGAAGCAGACTCCCTGCCGAGCAGGGAGCCCGATGTGGGACTCGATCCCGGGACTCCAGGATCATGACCTGAGCCGAAGGCAGTTGCTTAACCAACTGAGCCACCCAGGCGCCCCTGTTTGGCTTTTATCTTTCCCAAGTTATGCTGCATTCTCATCTGGGGGAAAACGGTGTGGGGGGTGGCTGGCGTTCCCACAAGAGCTTCTCTCATAAACTGGACATTTAAAATACCTGAATGGGGAGGAGTAAAGCAATATTTTTGATGTGGAATCCTGTAGCAACTTGCAAACCAAATACATGTGGTAAATAAAAGACCCAGTGATTTTTCTTCTACTCAAACCACTTCTTTTAAACAAGAATATAAAATGTCAATATCATCATCAACAATGAGTACTTATGGAGCTCCCCTCTGGTTATAGAGTCCTCGACTCACTCAAGGTAAAAATCAATGTTCTAATTATGGCACAAAAGATGCTCTGAGCCTTGACCCTGCCTGCCTCACTCACATATCCTTTGTTCCAGAACCAGCAATTTCCCAAAGAGCCCCTGCCTTGGTGGACTTCCACAGTCAGTGCCCTGTTTAAAAAAAAATAAAAAACCTGTCTTCATTTCTGGGGTGCCTGGGTGGCTCAGTTGATTAAGTGTTTAACTCTTAATCTCAGTCTCAGGATCATGAGTTCAAGCCCTGTGTTGGGCTCCACGGTGGGCATGCAGCCTACTTTAAAAAAAAAATTAAAAATAAATTTTAAAAAACCCTGTCTTCACATCTCCACTTGCCTAACTCCTACTCAACCATCTAGATTCAGGTCAAACCCCACTGCCCCTAAGGAGTCTTTCCAGATTTTAGAATGTAAGCTACTATCACCATTCTGAATACTAAGGGCACACTTTGCCCTGAACTAAAAACTTAGTATTACATTTTCCAGCACAGTCCTTAGAAAATGGAGGCTGTCAGAAGATTCTCGTTCAGGGAGCTTTAATCACACTGGGGCCACGAAAGTCAGCAAAGAAAACCATACAGAGGGTTGTACTGGGTGCTACAATGCAGAGTGTGTGAAGAGTTCACAGAAAGAAGCAAATGAGTAAGCCATGCCCCGGGAGTGGGCAGCACATTCAGGAAGAGTCATACGATGTTCAAAGGGTATCCATAAGGTCCCATCCAGAATGTAGTTCTCTGAGGGTCACTTAGGACTGAAAGCCTTTTCTGCAAATGTGATAAACTCTACTACAGAAAAGCAAGTAAAAATGTCTAAGTAAAAATTTAGCCTTATATTAGTTTATGCCTACATGTGACATCTTTGGGGAAAATATTAAACTTAACTTGTCTGTGAAAAACACCCAGAAATACAACAAACAAATGGCCTTACAATGAAGTTTACTGCTAAAAGTGTTTCTAAGACTAAGAGAATTTACTGTGGAGTTGGAAAATACCACAATGCTTTGCAATCAATTAATTAGTTCTCAGTGCTTCATCAATCCTAGTTACTCAAGATTTAACCAGGAGTAATGGGAATAAATTAGGAAGAAAAATTTAGGCTGAATATCAGGAACATTTTCTTAATCATTAAATCAATTAGACAACAGAATTTAAAATTGGATATTTAATGTGAAAGATGGAACCAAGAAAGAGAAAGTACGGTATCAAGAATAAATGAGAAATCATAGGTTTAAAAGGTTCTCTGTCATCATTAGCCCATTATTCTGTGTTTGGAAAGAATGATAGTTTAGATTCCTTTTCAGATAATTGCCTATTCTAAAATTTTCAAACCTTCAGAATATACACTTGCTAAAATAAAGAAGTTAATTTTCTCCAAGGCCATCAGATTCTGCTGCAGAAATCTTACTAAATTCCACAAAATTTGGACAAATTTTGAATATCTACTGAGAAGACCAGAAAGCAAGAAGCTACAAGATCTTCGCATATTGTTATGCAACATAATCTTCCAAAATTAGTCAAAAATCAGGCAATCACTGTATTCCTATTCTGGGCTACACATAATAAAGTCCAACAGAACTTGGAAAGTTATGAAGAGGAGAACATTCATTTCTAGCAGCATGGGAGAAGAGGTTTCTTGACCAACCCAAGTTGAAAGTCATTAGAAATACTGAAAATATTTAGAGATAATTAGAACTGAAAATAATCAGAAATACTGGGTAACATAAGCATTTAAAAATACGTTTTTAAAAATGCACTGATGAGTTACTGAGTTATGGTCAGAGGCCAAAAACTTGGCAAAATTAGGAACCCAGGCAGGGAAATAGAACACTGAGCCCATATGCTGTGAGTGAACTTGAGCTTCAGTTTTCACGCCACTGAAGGTCACAGAGGACAGATGAGGCCATGGCCCCATCCAAGGTGAGCAGTCTAATAGAGGACTCCTCTGCATGATGTTAATTCCAAATGCATTTAACCTGAGTATAAGGGTAAACTAGAAATAAACCTAGTTCAGGGTTTATTTACTAACCTCACATTTGACCCTGATTGAGAGGGGGAAACTTTCTCTCATAATTTATAAACATAAGCTAATCTTCATGAAGTTTTGCAGCCGAAATTTATGTTACCTGGGTCATATAAAAAAACTGCAAGCCAGGAATTTAAAGTTGTTCTAGGCTAAAAGTACCCCCTGGCACCTGAAAGAATCAAGTGCAATTCCTCTTTGAAAGACTATGCCCCAAATTTGTCCTCAAAGAATTTCTATAGATGAAGTCTATGAAAAATAAAGTTGCATTTAAAAGAAAAAACAGATTGGGGATCAAATTACATTGAGTAACATCCAGAAGAAACAACAAGCAGCAAATTCAGTCAGTCAGCAAAATTTTCAGACAATGGAGTTATCAGGCATAAAATATGAAATAAATGTATTTGCTGTATTTTAAAAACAGGAAAGAAATTAAAATCCTAAGAAGAGAAGAAGCAGGCATATTTGTAAAACAAACAAAAAACAGATATCCAGAAATGGAAAATAAAATCATTATCATTAAGAATGGACAGGTTTCACTACCATGTAGCCAACCTCTGAAACGGCCCCAAATAACCAGCCCCCATCCTGATACTCACAACCTTGTATGGTACAATCCCACAACGTACCAGAGCTTGTCTCTGGGACCATTAGGATATGGCACAAGAGATGGTATGTACTTCTCAGATTAGGTTTTAAAAGATACTGTGGCTTCTGTTTTGGGTTTCTCTCTCCCTCTCTCCCTCTCTTTCTCTCTCTATATCATCATCATCACTCTGGTGGAAGCCAACCTGCCACATGATGAGCCTCCTGCCAACAGTCACAAGAGTGAACCTGGAAGCAGATCTTCTAGCACCCCCAGGTTACTGCTTCTCTGGCCTACAGCTTGAATGCAATCTCATGAGAGGGCATGAGCCAAACCACATACCCTAAGCAGCTCCTGGACTTCTGACTCTCAGAAACTGAAAAATAATGGTTTGTTATCTTAAGAGTACTAAGTTTTGGAGTAATTGGTTACACAGCAATGAATAACTTAGACACAACTGAAAATAGAATGAGCTGAAAGATAGAAGGAAAAGTGTTTTCAGAATATTGGACATAAAGACAGAGGTATGAAAAATTTGAAAATAAGTTAAGAAACATTGAGGATAGATTGAGGCAGTTTTATATATTATCTAATTAAAAGTCCAGAGGAAAAGAGAGGGAATGGACTCACAAAAAAAAAAAAAAAAAAAAAAAAGGTTGATAATTTTCAAGGTTGGCTGAAGTCATCATACCACAGGCTCAGGAAGGTCAACAAATCCTAAACAGAATAGATATGAAGAAAACCACACCTAGACACATCATGATTTAATTGAAAACACCAAAAACAATAAAACTACCCTTTAGTCACACAAACAATAGAAACAGGTTACAGTGAAGGGTCAAGAAGATGGAACCCAATAGCAATGGTGACACTAGGCAACAGTAAAATTCCAAAAGAAGTACTTTGGGCAGAAGTAAAGTGATCCCAGGGGTGCCTGGGTGGCTCAGTCGTTAAGTGTCTGCCTTTGGCTCAGGTCATGATCCCGGGGTCCTGGGATCGAGCCCCGCGTCAGGCTCCCTGCTCTGCGGGAAGCCTGCTTCTCCCTCTCCCACTCCCCCTGCTTGTGTTCCCTCTCTCGCTGTGTCTCTCTCTGTCAAATAAATAAATAAAATCTTAAAAAAAAAAAAAAAAGAAGTAAAGTGATCCCAGATGGAAACTCTGAGATTCAAGAAGGAATTATGGACAAAGGCAGAAATAAATATGTGCAATAATCTAAACAGACATGGCCTGCATAAAACAAAAATAATAATGTCATGTAGTTAGGGAAAAAAAGAAATGGCACTAACATACATAATGGCAATAGCAAATAAGCCACAAAGAGGTGATGATGGGAGTTTCATTTGGAATGGTCGTTATATTATTTTGAAGAAGGGTAAAAATACCAGGTTACTTTAGCCTTTGAGAAGTATACATGGTAATATTTACAAGATAGCAACTAAATGAAAAGAAATACAGTGGGTCACCTTTACACCAAGAGTGTGGAGGGAAAAAAAAAAAGAAATGAGAAGAAAAAAAAAATCAATCCTGAAGAAGTCAAGAAAGGGGAGAAAGAGAAACATATACAAAGGTGAGACAAATGGTAGTCACAAAATAAATTGCTAGAAAAAATATCCAACATATCAGTTATTATAATAAATGTAAATGTAAATTTAGTTAGCAAAACTGTTAGGTTGCTTGATCCACCTGTATGCTGTTGATGAGACATTTAACCAAAGTATAGGCCCCACAAAGAATGAAAGTAAAAGGATATAATAGTAAATCAAAAGATAGTTGATACATCCATATTAATATTGGACAAAGTAGACATTTAACATAAAGTATTGCTACAGATTAAAAAAAAAAAGTAGCCACATAGTAATAAAAGTTTCAACTGACCAGGAAGATATAACAATTCTAAACTTGTAAATACTAACAAAAACCACCTTAACATATATTAAACAAAAGTTAACAGAATTATAAAAAGAAATACACCCATCCTGCAACATAGTGACAAATTTTAATTAATACAGCTACCTGAACAATTCTGTCAAACAAGCAAGAATCACTATAGCAGTTTTGAAAAATAGAATTATGTTTGATCAGTGGATATATACATATATAAAACACTGCACCTAAAAACAACAAAATACGCATTCTTTTCAAGTGTGTACAGAAAATTTACCAAAAAATGACCTCATACCTGGCCAGTAAATTTTAACACATTTCAAATGTTGAAATCAAATAGATCATCTTTTAGTCACCATTTAGGTTAGAAATTAAAAACCAAAATGTTACTAGGAAAATCTAAAGATTTGGGGTTAACAGATACATTTCTTAATAACTCATGGGTCAAAGAAGCATTTCTTACCAAAATAAAATAACATTCATAACTGAATGGTAACAAAAACATTGCTTCAAAACTTGTGGGGAGCAGCTAAAGGGTAAGGAATAAGCATTTAAATACTTACACTGGATAAGAAAAGAGCCTAATAATGAATGCCTGAAGCACCAGACCTAAGATATTAGTGGGGGGAAATAGAAACAAGCATAAAAAGTAGGAAGTAGGAAATCATAAAGATAGCGGCAGGGATCAATGAAGTAGAACATAACAAACTGAAAAGCTGTTAACTGAAAAAAAAAATACAATGGACCAACTTCTGATAAGATTGATCAAGAAAACAAACAAAGACTGATCAAATAAACACATCATGAACAAATAAATACAAAACTACAGATGCTACAAAGATTAAAAATGTAAGAGTGTGGGCGCCTGGGTGGCTCAGATGGTTAAGCGTCTGCCTTCGGCTCAGGTCATGATCTCAGGGTCCTGGGATCGAGTCCCGCATCGGGCTCCCTGCTTTGGGAGTCTGCTTCTCCCTCTGCCTTTCTCTCTTGCTCTGTCTCTCATGAATAAAAAAAAAAAAAAATGTAATAAAAGGACAATAGGACCAACTCAACACCAATAAATATGAAAACCTTGATGGGATAGAAAAATCCTGAGAAAATACAGCATACCAAAACTGACTGAAAAGAAATTTGAAAAATCTGAGTAACACTATAGCCATTAAAAGTAATTGAAACAGTACTTTAAAGCCTTACCACAAAGCAAATGCCAGCATCAGACAATTTGCCCATGGCTTATGCAAAACAACCAAGGAATTCCAATCATTTAAAAAAAAAAAATTCAAGTAGGTAAAAGAACAAACATCCTCTAACTCATTTTGTGATGCTAACACAACTTTGATACTAAAATCTGACAAGAACCATAAAAGACAATAAAATTACAAATAAATGTCATTCATGCACCTGGATAGGAAATCCTAATAAAATATCAACAAAGCAAATCCATCAGCATATAAATAATACATTTTAACCAAGAGGGGTTTATCTCAGAAATGTTATCTTAACAGTAGAAAAGAAATTAATGTAATTCACCACATTAAAAGTATAAAGGTGATAAATCATTATCTCAATAAAGAAAATGCACTCGATATAAATCAACATCCATTCATAACTAAATTACCTACAAAATACTTATAATAAATATCATCCTGAATGGTAAAAGGTTGAAAGTTTGCTTTGAAGACCAGGAGTATTGTCTGCTATGACCACTTCTATTCATCACTGCCCCCAATGTCCTAGACAGTGTGTTACAGCAGATAAAAATATAAGAGTTGGAAAGAAGGAAACAAACTGTTCTTTTTCATGCTGAAAAGACAAAGTAAATGACTATAGCAACTTTGCTAAATTCGGAATCAATGTACAAAAACCAGTTGCATTTATTTCACCTATAACCATTTTCAAAATGTAGCTTTTAAAAAGATTCCACTTAGATAATATAAAAATATATTTGGAATAAACTTTGAATAACTAACAAAGGATGTGTAAGATCTTCCTGGAGAACATTATAAAATTTTATTGAAAGACATTAAAGAAGACCTAAAATAGGTATATCATTTTCATTGATTAAAATACTCAATACCATAAAAGATGCCAATTTGCCTGGAATTTATCATAAATCCAAAGCAGTTCTAATCAATTCCCACTTTTTTGGTAGAACTTAATAGTTAATACTAGATTTCATGTGAAAAATCAAAGACAGCTCCCAAAGAGGAACTAACAGATAACAAAACTTACATAAAGCAATAGAATTAACACAGTGTGGGATTGACGCACGCTGAGACAAAGTGATCAACGGAAAAGAAGGGCCCCGAAACAGACTCACACATATTGACTAACTTGATTTTTGATAGAAAGAAATGTAGATTAGCAGGGCAGTAGTGGACTTCTCAGAGATGCTGAATAATTCCAGCTATTCTCCTCTGAAGGGTGGTGGATGGGTTCTCCTATATCATCCCTTCCCACAAAGTGGTACTTGTGAATATGACATTTAATTTTAATGTGCAAGCTGCTGCCGAGTTATCTGGAACCGTTACAGGATCATTTCTTTTTTTTTTTTTTTTTAAAGATTTTATTTATTTATTTGAGAGAGAGAAAATGAGAGAGAGAGAGAGCATGAGAGGGAGGAGGGTCAGAGGGAGAAGCAGACCCCCCGCTGAGCAGGGAGCCCGATGTGGGACTCGATCCTGGGACTCCAGGATCATGACCTGAGCCGAAGGCAGTCGCCCAACCAACTGAGCCACCCAGGCGCCCCTACAGGATCATTTCTGTGTTCCGGGCTACACTTGGGGTTCTGGGACCGGGGAACGCCAGGCGGAAAACAGCTCATGCTCTGTGTGCCGAACCTCCACCCCGGTGCACGGTCACCCCCACCAGCCTCCCGCACATCTTTTTCTTCCCAAAAAGGCCCTGTGTGCTGACCAAGCTTTACTCTGTCAGGACCGTGACAACCCTATGTCTAATTCAGACAGCTGTGCCTTCAAACCAGGCGTGGCCCCCCTCCTATTGGTTAGTATGGCCTGGTAAAGAGCCCCCCAGGTAGGGAGTCCTCAAACTTTCAGTGAAATCCCACTGAGCCACTTACAGTCATCCGACCTGGAGAAATTTAAGTACCTCTCTGAGCTTTAGGTTCCTCATCTTTAAAATGGGGGTAAATCCTGCAATACTTGCAAGGCTGACATGAGGGCTAAGTTAAATCCCATGTAAGTATATACCAGATGTTCAGAAATTTAATTTCCCTTTCTTTTGGGAATCTTTTATTTTTATATTACAGTAATGACCAGTTGTAGAGTGAGTTTACCTTTTGCTGAATTTTTATATATCTGTCTCATACAATACTTCATGGAGTATATGGGAAAGTGGAGACAAAGAGAGACATGCTGAGGGTTTACCTAGGAGGTGACCAAAGTCTGGGTCACCTAATTACAAATCTCATGACTGTCCAATTAATTTCAGGTCTGGATTACTAAGATTGTTATACTTATCACAGGAAGATACTACAGGAACAACTTTACTATAATCATAGCATCAACCTAGAAATAAAGCTGCTCCTCATTCCTGAGATCTGCATTTCGGAAGTTGTTGGTTTTTTTTTTAAAGATTTTATTTATTTATTTGACAGAGAGAGACACAGCAAGAGAGGGAACACAAGCAGGGGGAGGGGGAGAGGGAGGAGCAGGTTTCCTGCTGAGCAGGGAGCCCAATGCGGGGCTCGATCCCGGAACCCTGGGATCATGACCTGAGCCGACGGCAGACACTTAACCAGCTGAGCCACCCAGGCACCCCAATAAATCAGTAGTTTCTTTTTTTTTTTTTTAAGATTTCTATTTATTTGACAGAGAAAGACACAGCAAGAAAGGGAACACAAGCAGGGGGAGTGGGAGAGGGAGAAGCAGGCTTCCTGCTGAGCAGGGAGCCCGACATGGGGCTCGATCCCAGGACCCTGGGATCATGACCTGAGCAGAAGGCAGACACTTAACGACTGAGCCACCCAGGCGCCCCCGCATTTTGGAAGTTTTTAAAGTCTCAGCTGAGGGAGGATGAAACCAGATATGCCATGTTCTTCACAAAGACCTCTGCATTGTAAAGAAAAGAAAAAGAAAAGGCAATGTAACCACAGAGATTACCTTCAGGGCATGGCAATAATTACTATTAGAGTGGCAGAGAATAAGAAATTTGTTTCCAGGTATTTTTATACATTCCAAAAATATTTACTGAACATCTACTATATCCTCAATACAGTTCTAGACATTCAGGATACAGCACTAAATACAGTGGACAAAACATCCACTCTCACGGATCTTATATTCTAGTAGGAATAACCAACAATAAACAAAGTGATAAATACCTATATATCAGAAGGTAGTAAATTGTATTAGAAAAAATAAAGTAGAAAAGGGGTAATATAACAGAATAGATCTTCAGTGGGGAAGGGGAGTAAAGGAACATTTACCTTCACTCCAAAAATAAAAGTACTGCTTTATTTTCCTTTAAAGGACATCAACAAGATAAGCAAAACAAGCTCAAAAACAAAAAGGAAGCTCAGAAGACTCTGCCTTTACTTTCATAATCGCCATCTCCCATTACACTTTCCCCCTGTGAAATCTGCTAGCACTGAGGTTCCTAGAGAATGAGACTTCCTTCCCAACCTCTTCTTTATCTGAATTTTCCCACTGGACCAACAATTCCTAGCCTATGATATAACAAGCGGCAGAGCACAGCTCTCCTTGAATGTGAAAGTCTTTGGGGATGTTACAAAATTCCTTCTATTCAACTTATCAAGAACACATTGGACATACTTTTAAACACACCTTGAAACTTAAAACCAGCAGCAGAGCATAAACAGTATTGCCATCAAGTCACAAAAATCAATAGAAAAAGATTTAGCATTTTAATTTGTTCTCCCTCCCCATAAGGACAGCTTTTATCATGCAGGACTCTATATTACATTTTTTGAGTGTAGCGTTGAATAATACCCCAGAGATTATGGACTCAATACCCTCATTGTATAAGTGAGGACTTGAGGTCCAGAAAGTTTAATAATAATAGTTGCTCATGTTAACGGAGGCCTGTGTGCCTGGAAGTGGGCCAAATGCTTTATTTCCTGCAAGAAGTGTGTGTGTGTGTGTGTGTGTGTGTGTGTGTGTGTGTGTGTGTGTGTGAGAGAGAGAGAGAGAGAGAGAGAGAGAGAGAGAGGGAGAGAAGTTTTAAGGAATTGGCAAGACTGAAATCTATAAAGCAGGCTGGCAAGCTGGAAATTCAGGTAAGAGTTGATGTTAAAGTCTTAGTCTGAAAGCTGCATACTTAAAAGGCAAGTTTTCTCTGTTGTAGTTTTGAGGCAGGATTGCTTTTTCTTTGAGAAATCTTGGTGTTTGCTCTTAAGGTCTTCACCTGATTGGATGAAGCTCGCCCACATTATGTAGAATAATCTGCTTTATACAAAGTCTGCACATCTAAAAAAGACCCTCCCAGCAACATCTAGACAGAGCAAACAACTGGAAACCATGGCCTGGTCAAATTGATACATAAAACTAACCATCGTATTCTTTGTATCATATTTAGTCTTATTAACTTCCTTATGAAGTTGGCATTATCACTACCCACATTTTACAAAGGAGAAAACTAAGGGCTTAAGATTTCAGGGGACTTGGTGTGCCTGGGTGGCTCAGTCATTAAGCGTCTGCCTTCGGCTCAGGTCATGATCCCAGGGTCCTGGGATCGAGCCCCGCATTGGGCTCCCTACTCAGCGGGAAGCCTGCTTCTCCCTCTCTCACTCCCCTCACTTGTGTTCCCTCTTTCACTGTGTCTCCCTGTCAGATAAATAAATTTTAAAAATCTTAAAAAAAAAAAAAGATTTCAGGGGACTTGTCTAAAGTTACACCATTCAGAAGCATCCATGCAGGACAGAGCCCACGTTTTCAACCATCTGCTCTACTGCTTGAGGTCTTTCACCATAGAGGTGGATCCAGAATCCTTGTTTTCGGATTCCTGTGTCCACAGGACTATACACCTCAAACCTCCTCAAATAAAGACCACCAAGGACACTACTTATTAACGTGCTGCAGCAAGGAGACCATACATGAAGAGGGACCACGGGGCATCTCACCAGTCACAGGAAAAGATAGGGCTATTATCGAATTTGGGGAAAGGACAGAAGCAGGTAAAAAGGAAACAACTGGAGAAGGGGGGAAAGATGGCAGAGGAGTAGGGGACCCTATTTCAACTGGTCCCTGGAATTGAGCTGGGTATCTACCAGACCACTCTGGGCACCCACGAAACCAGTCTGAGATGTAAGAAGATCTGGATCTCTACAAACAGAGTATCGTGGGTGGTTGGTTTTGAGGTACAAAGCAGGGAGCCGTGATTCCGTGGGCAGATATCGGAGGATAAACAGCAGCGGGAGGGTGCCTGGCCATGGGGATCCTACACCGCCAGGGAGCGACAGCCTCGCTGCGGACAGGCACAGACTCGCAGACCGGTAGCGGCCGGGAAAGGACTTTAGGGCAGCCCCCGGGGACAGAAACCCGGAGGGGTGGGGTCGCACAGGTGAACTGGGAGCGGCTGGCGGTTTTAGAAGCACAAAGGGCAGAGACATGCCCCTACCTGGAGGCAGGACTGGGAGTGCTGTGGAGGGGCGCACAACCCAGGCCGCTGCAGTTTACAGCAGCACAGACAGAAACACAGAAACGGAGACGGTGTGGCCTGGAGAGCTCACTGAAGCACAGACTGCAGTCTCTCTGCTCTGAGGCAGAGGGTTGGAAACGGTCTCTTCTGCTCTGACTCGCGGAATAGACGCGGAAAGCCGCCAGAGAACAAAAGCCCCAAAAACTGATTCCCACTGAGCCCATCCCCCGGCAAAGGGGGCAGGGCAACTCTGCCCAAACAGGGTTGCCCGAGTAACAGTGAGGCAGGCCCCTCCCACAGAACACAGGCTGGGAAAACAAGAGGCCAGCAACCCTAAGGTCCCAAGAAAACAGGTGCATCTTGCTTGGGTTCTGGTCAATAATTTGGACTCTATACATTCCCTCAAACACCCATCAACAGAATGACTAGGAGGAGGAGCCCCCAAAATAGAAAAGACTCAAAGATTATGACATGCTGCAGATTTACAAATGGATGCAGATATAACCAAGATGTCGGAGATGGAATTCAGGCTAGCAACTGTGAAGACAATGGCTAGAATGGAGAAATCAATTAATGGCAACATAGAGTCTAAAAGGGCAGAAATGAAAGGGGAATTGGCAGAACTTAAAAACGCTATCAGTGAGATCCAATCCAATCTAGATAATCTAACAGCTAGGGTAACTGAGGCAGAAGAGCGAATAAGCGGCCTGGAAGACAATATCATAGATAAAAAGGGAAAAGAGGAGGCCAGGGAAAAACAACTCAGAATCCATGAAAATAGAATCAGAGAAATAAGTGACACCATGAAGTGTTCCAATGTCAGAATAATTGGAATCCTGGAGGGAGTGGAGAGAGAGGACTAGAAGATGTATTTGAGCAATTTGTTCCTGAGAACTTCCCTAATCTGGGGAATGAAACAAACACTCACGTCCTAGAGGCAGAGAGGACCCCTCCCAAGATCAAGGAAAACAGGCCAACACCCCGGCATGTAATAGTAAAACTTGCGAATCTTAGAACCAAGGAAACCATCTTAAGGGCAGTTAGGGGGAAGAGATTCCTTACACACAGAGGGAGGAACATCAGAATAACGTCAGACCTATCCACAGAGACCTGGCAAGCCAGAAAGGCCTGGCAAGACATATTCAGGGTACTAAATAAGAAGAACATGCAGCCAAGAATACTTTATCTGGCAAGGCTTTCATTTAGCATGGATGGAGAGATGCAGAGCTTCCACGACCGCCAGAAACTGAAAGAATATGTGACCACTAAGCCAGCCCTGCAAGAAATATTAAGGTGGGTTCTATAAAAGGAGAAAGACCCCAAGGGTGATATACAACAGAAATTTACAGGGACAATCTATAAAAACAACGTCTTCACAGGCATCATGATGACAATTAATTCATATCTTTCAATAATCACTCTCAACATGAATGGCCTAAACGCTCCCATAAAACGGCAGATTGGGTTGCAGATTGGATAAAAAGACAGGACCCATCCATATGCTGTCTACAAGAGACTCATTTTGAAACTAAAGATACATCCAGACTGAAAGTGAAGGGATAGAGATCCATCTTCCATGCCAGTGGACCTCAAAAGAAAGCTGGGGTAGAAATTCTTAAATCAGACAAATTAGATTTTAAACTACAGTCTGTAATAAGAGACACAGAAGGACACTATATCATTCTTAAAGGGTCCATCAACAAGAAGATCTAACAATTGTAAATATCTATGCCCCCAACATGGGAGCAGCCATCTACATAAGCCAATTGTTAACCAAAATAAAGAGTCATATTGATAACAATACGTTAATTGTAGGAGACCTCAATACTCCACTCTCAGCAATGGACAGATCATCTAAGCAGAAAATCAACAAGGAAACAAGAGCTTTGAATGACACACTGGACCACATGGACCTCATAGATATATACAGAACATTCCACCCTAAAACAACAGAATACTCATTCTTCTGGAGCACACATGGAACTTTCTCCAGAATAGACCACATACTGGGTCACAAATCAGGTCTCAACCAATACCAAAAGACTGAGATTATTCCCTGCATATTCTCAGACCACAATGCTCTAAAACTGGAACTCAATCACAAGAAAAAATCTGGCAGAAATTCAAACACTTGGAAGCTAAAGACCACTCTGCTCAAGAATGTTTGGGTCAACCAGGAAATCAAAAAATAACTTAAACAATTCATGGAAACCAATGAGAACAAAAACACATCAGTCCAAAACCTATGGATACTGCAAAGGAGGTCCTAAGGGGGAAATACATAGCCATCCAAGCCTCACTCAAAAATATAGAAAAATCCCGAATTCACCAACTAACTCTACACCTTAAAGAACTAGAGAAAAAGCAACAAATGGTGCCTAAGCCATGCATTAGAAGAGAAATAATTAAAATTAGAGCAGAAATCAATGAATTAGAAACCAGAAACACAGTAGAGCAGATCAATGAAACTAGAAGCTGGTTCTTTGAAAGAATTAATAAGATCGATAAACCACTGGCCAGACTTATCCAAAAGAAAAGAGAAAGGACCCAAATTAATAAAATTATGAATGAATGGGGAGAGATCACGACTAACACCAAGGAAATAGAAACAATTATTAGAAATTATTATCAACAACTATATGCCAATAAACTGAGCAATCTGGATGAAATGGAGGCCTTCCTGGAAACCTATAAGCTGCCAAGACTGAAACAGGAAGAAATTGACAACCTGAATAGGCCAATAACCAGTAATGAGATTGAAGCAGTGATCAAAAACCTCCCAAAAAACAAGAGTCCAGGGCCTGATGGATTCCCTGGGGAATTCTACCAAACATTCAAAGAAGAAATAATACCTATTCTACTGAAGCTGTTTCAAAAAATAGGAACAGAAGGAAAACTTCCAAACTCATTCTGTGAGGCCAGCATTACCTTAATCCCCAAACCAGGCAAAGACCCCATCAAAAAGGAGAATTTCAGACCGATATCCCTGATGAATATGGATTCCAAAATCCTCAACAAAATCCTAGGTAATAGGATCCAACAATACATTAAAAGGATCATCCACCATGACCAAGTGGGATTTATCCCCGGGATGCAAGGGTGGTTCAACATTCGCAAATCAATCAATGTGATAGAACACATTAATAAGAGGAGGGAGAAGAACCATATGGTCCTCTCAATTGATGCAGAAAAAGCATTTGACAAAATACAACATCCTTTCCTGATTAAAACACTTCAGAGTATAGGGATAGAGGGAACATTCCTCAAGCTCATAAAATCCATCTATGAAAAACCCACAGCGAATATCATCCTCAATGGGGAAAAGCTGAGAGCCTTTCCCTTAAGATCAGGAACACGTCAAGGATGCCCACTCTCGCCACTATTGTTCAACATACTAGGAGTCCTAGCAACAGCAATCAGAAAACAAAAAGAAATAGAAGGTATTCAAATTGGCAAAGAAGAAGTCAAACTCTCTCTTTTCGCAGATGACATGATACTTTATGTGGAAAACCGAAAAAGACTCCACCCCCAAATTACTAGAACTCATCCAGCAATTCAGTAATGTGGCAGGATACAAAATCAATGCACAGCAATCAGTTGCTTTCTTATACACTAATAACACAACTGTAGAAAGAGAAATTAGAGAAACGATTCCATTTACAATAGCACCAAAAACCATAAGACACCTCGGAATAAACCTAACCAAAGAGGTAAAGGATCTATACTCTAGGAACCACAAAACACTCATGAAAGAAATTGAAGAAGACACAAAAAGATGGAAAAATATTCCATGCTCATGGATCAGAAGAATAAACATTGTTAAAATGTCTATGTTACCCAGAGCAATCTATACCTTCAATGCCATCCCGATCAAAATTCCAATGACATTTTTCAAAGTGCTGGAACAAACAATCCTAAAATTTGTATGGAATCAGAAAAGACCCCGAATCGCCAAGGAGATATTGAAAAAGAAAAACAAAGCTGGGGGCCTCACGTTGCCCGATTTCAAGCTATATTACAAAGCAGTGATCACCAAGACAGCATGGTACTGGCACAATAACAGACATACAGACCAATGGAACAGAATAGAGAACCCAGATATGGACCCTCAACTCTATGGTCAAATAATCTTTGACAAAGCAGGAAAAAACATGCAATGGAAAAAAGACGGTCTCTTCAATAAATGGTGCTGGGAAAATTGGACAGCCACATGCAGAAGAATGAAACTCGACCATTCTCTAACACCATTCACAAAGATAAACTCAAAGTGGATGAAAGACCTCAATGTGAGACAGGAATCCATCCAAATCCTAGAGGAGAACATAGGCAGTAACCTCTTTCACATCGCCCACAGCAACTTCTTTCAAGATACATCTCCAAAAGCTAGTGAAACAAAAGCAAAAATGAACTTTTGGGACTTCATCAAGATAAAAAGCTTCTGCACAGCAAAGGAAACAGTCATCAAAACAAAGAGGCAACTCACAGAATGGGAGAAGATATTTGCAAATGACACTACAATAAAGGGCTGGTATCCAAGATCTAAAAAGAACTTCTCAAACTCAACACCCAAAAAACAAATAATCAAGTCAAAAAGTGGGCAGAAGATACGAAAAGACACTTCTCTGAAGAAGACATACAAATGGCTAACAGACGTATGAAAAAATGTTCATCATCATTAGCCATCAGGGAAATCCAAATCAAAACCACATTGAGATACCACCTTACACCAGTTAGAATGGCAAAAATGGACAGGGAAAGAAACAACAAATGTTGGAGAGGTTGTGGAGAAAGGGAAACCCTCTTACACTGCTGGTGGGAATGCAAGTTGGTACAGCCACTTTGGAAAACAGTGTGGAGGTTCCTCAAAAATTTAAAAATAGAGCTACCCTATGACTCAGCAATGGCACTCCTGGGTATTTACCCCAAAGACACAGATGTAGTGAAAAGAAGGGCCATATGCACCCCAATGTTCATAGCAGCAATGTACACAATAGCCAGACTGTGGAAAGAGCCAAGATGCCCTTCAACAGATGAATGGATAAAGAAGATGTGGTCCATATATACAATGGAATATCACTCAGCCACCAGAAAGGATGAATACCCAACTTCTACATCAACATGGATGGGACTGGAGGAGATTATGCTAAGCGAAATAAGTCAAGCAGAGAAAGTCAATTATCATATAGTTTCACTTATTTGTCAAACATAAGGAATAGCATGGAGGACATTAGGAGAAGGAAGGGAAAAATTGGGGGGGGGAATTGGAGGGAGAGATGAACCATGAGACTCTGAAAAACAAACAGGGTTTTAGAAGGGAGGGGGGGAGGGGGGATTGGTTAGCCCGGTGATGAGTATTAAGGAGGGCACGTACTGCATGGAGCACTGAGTGTTATACGAAAAAAATGGATCGTGGATCACCACATCAAAAACCAATGATGTAGGACGCCTGTGTGGCTCAGTTGGTTAAGCGGCTGCCTTCGGCTCAGGTCATGATCCCAGGGTCCCCGGGATCGGGCCCCGCATCGGGCTTCCTGCTCAGCGGGGAGCCTGCTTCTCCCTCTCCCTCTGCCTGCCTCTCTGCCTACTTGTTCTCTCTCTCTATCTCTCTGTCAAATAAATAAATAAAATCTTCAAAAAAAAAAAACCAATGATGTATGGTGACTAATGTAACATAATAAAATTAAAAAAAAAAAAAGGAAACCAATAGGCTTTTTTTTTAAGATTTTATTTATTTATTTATTTATTTATTTATTTATTTATTTATTTATTTATTTATTT
>NW_023270433.1:42734083-42792015 GCF_011800145.1 Mirounga leonina | reverse complement strand
TTTATTTATTTATTTATTTATTTATTTATTTATTTATTTATTTATTTGAGAGAGAGTGAGAGAGCATGAGCAGGGGGAGGGGCAGAGGGAGAAGCAGACTCCCTGCTGAGCCCAACTCAGGGCTCAATCCCAGGACTCCGAGATCATGACTTGAGCGGAAGGCAGATGTTTAACCGACTGAGCCACCCAGGCGCCCCGCCCCATAAGCTTTTGATAGGTTCAGAGCCAAGGAGGACTATGTATAAATGGTTAACATGAGGCCTGGGTTCAATAACGGACTCGGGTTTCTATTTCCTTGGATACGACAAGTTCATATAAATGCAAAGAGTTGCATCTGAAAACCCTACTTGAAGTTCTGAGCCTGGGCTGGAAAATCAGACCACTTCTCTGTTTCAGTGCCTCAGGTCTTCAGGCAAGAGTGAGATGTTCCATTCTTACGGGTGATTTCTCATCATTATGCCTTTTTTAAATGAACAAAAGCAGTTTTCCCAGGTCTACAGTCTTAGGTGCCTGCATTAGGTTAGGGGTTGGGAAGACAAAGCTGAACAAGACATTCTGGAATCCTGGTGGGGAAGAAAAGCATGTTCACCAAGTGATCGTAATGCAGCTTGATGAGTGCAGGGGCAGATGGGAGAGACAAGTACATCAACCGCAGGAAACCAAAGACATTACAGGACAGCTGGCTTGAATCAGAATGGATGAATCAGAAGAAAGAGTGGCTCACTAGGTGAGGAAAAAAGGAAGGCAAGCAGCTACAAGGCAGTGTGGGAAGTAACAGAACAGAAAACTAAGTAAAGTGCAAGGAGCTCAACTCATTCTGCCTGACACGTCAGGGAAGGCTGATTCCTTACAAATACAGCATGCTCTGTGGGGCCCCCAGGCCACTGCAAATTCTTTTCCTCTTCATTTTTTTTTTTTTTAAGATTTTATTTATTTATTTAAGATAGAGAGAGCACGAGTTTGGGGCAGAGGAAGAAACAGGCTCCCCACTGAGCAGGGAGCCAGCACAGGGCTCAGTCCCAAGACCCTGGGATCATGACCTGAGCCAGAACCCTAGGCGCCCCTCTTTTCCCCTTCTGAAAAGTCCTCTCAAACCCCAACCCTCACCCCAACCACCACTCTCCAGGTGCCAGCCTCGGGACCACAACTGAAATATGTCCTCTGGGAAGTCTGATTCTTTTCAAAAATAATGACAGCAAAATAATAACAACAACAAATATTTACTGAGTCATTTCTACATGCCATGCATTGTGCCAGCCACTCTATCTACGTCATCGCACTTAAGTAAATTATCACAAGAACCCAATGAAATAAATACTAGTCCTGCATTTTCTGGAGGTCACTTAAGCTTAGTTAAGTCATTTGTCCAAGTTTATTCAGTTCCAAAGTGGCACAACTTTGTGGATTTGAACTCAGTAAGTCTGATTCTTAAGACTTAACCTAGCATCTTAACCACGAAGCTTTTGTGCAGTGTTCTCCGGCTCATGCAAGCACACTTGACCATGTCTTTTGTTATGCCAACTCTGGATCTTTATGCAGCTGTGTTACGGCCTGAGCTTCTAGTTATTAATCACTTTTTTACATGCCTCACTCCTCCACAACATTGTGAGGTCTTGAGAGCAGGGTTTTAACTCAATATCCATCCCCAGTGCCCACAACTTCTATAGACACACAGTAGAAAATCAGCAAATGTTTGTGAATGAATGAATGGATAGATGGGCAAAAAAACATTTGTAGAGGACCCACTTTGTGAAACTCCACATGAGTCACTCTCAGGTATGTTGTCTGAGACTGAACTATGAAGGTTCATGTCATACTCAGGCAACAAGGAATACATGTCGATAGGTGGCCACAGTAGGAACTGGGCAAAAGAGTGGACAAGTTCCAGTGTGAAGCATGCAGCATCACTCTCCTGTTGAGACGTGGTTCTGACATCCCTTCCTTATTCCTACCAAAAATCCCCCCAGCTGGGAGAAAAACACTGTTGGCCAGGACTGTTTGAAAGAAACATCCCCTTTCCTAATACCCCGCCCTCAATACACACACACACACGCACGCACGCACGCACATACTCTCATGCACTGGGGCGGGAGGTACCCCTTTTATGTTCACAGGAATATCCTAGCGTCACTGCTGCTCTCCAGTCAGCTGCCCTCCCAAAATATAATCCCCACTCACACATGTGCATTTTTAACCCAAATCCTTCCACCCAGGATTCCAAATCTTTGTAACAAAACGGAAACAAGGAGAAACGCAGAAAAAGAAGCTTTTTGCTCCTGCAGTGTTCTCTCCGAGGATGTCTCTGCTCTAGGTTATGGGTGCTCTTTCTGCTGTTCTTTTCCTGCTTTAATTTAGGGCTCAGGGTTCTGATTGGATTAACGGCCAGGGCACTATGGAGAAGCCCTTGCTCAGCAATATACGTCTGTCGCTTACAGGGACACTGTATCCCCATATACCATGTCCTCTCCTGAGCTATCTATTGCTTCATATTTTATCCTCTGCACTAAAATTGGCCATCAGTTCACAGACCTCATTTTGCAGCACCTGTTGCATTAATAACTAGAAAATTCAGTTCAGCCAAGGGCCAGACATTCACCAAGCACTGTTCTCATGCAGTAAATAATTAAGTAGCGAGAGTTATCTTTGCAGATTTCACTTTCCTGATATTATTAACTGCTGAATAGAGAAATGTCTGAAAATACATTTGTCTCTACAGGGTAAAAGAATGACATTACTTCATCGAAACAATTATACTACACTGATTCTAGAACATAAAAAAAAGAGTATTTAATTGAATTCACAGAATATGGAAATCTATTTGAAAGATGACATGGAATTCTGCCTTGTCTTTCAGTGACAAAATATTTTATAAGGACAAGAAAAGTCTCTTCAAATCCTGATTTGTTTTCATGTAGAGAGTGTCATGCGATAAAAACAGAATAGCTTTGAAACCAGATGCATCTAAGTTCAAATCCTGTTTCTACCTTTGAGCAGTGGTGTGACCCTTAAGTAAATGACTTCACCTCTCTGAGCTCAGTTTCCTCACCTATAAAATGAGGATACTATTGACTCTCTTACAGGATGGTGGAGGAATGAAGAAGACAAGGTCCACAGAGTACCTCGTGGCATTCCTGGCACAAGGACGGTATCCAAACAGGTGGGAACCCCTTTACACCGGAGATAACACATAGGAAAGACCACAAGGACCAAGGCACTGTTCCTCTCTTCATCAACTGTTCTTCCTGCCATCCTGCTTTCCACTTCCACCCTATGCCCTGCCAGCAAGCCTGGTAGAATGAGTGGCTGGCTCAGCAGTAGAACCATAATCCTACCCTTCTCCAACCAGCATATCAAAATATGCCCAACTCAGTATCTATATTTATATCTATATCTATCTTTAATGATCTATCTAGATATAGATATATCAACTCAAATACAGATTTTACCACAAAGGAAGGCTCATTTTAACATATACCCAGGCTTAGAATTTGTTAACAGTCTCTGGCCACTGAAGTAACCAATAGACACCATACTATATCACAACCCTTAAACGAATATTTTTAATACACCTTCTCCCTTATCTTTGCCAATTCAGAGCCCTGATTAAATTTCACCTCCATGCAGAATGCCTTGACTTCTTGAGCCTGGGTTGATTTTTCGTTTCTCTACAAGTTACTGCCTGTCACACAATCCAGTCTTTATTTGTGTTATCTGATGCCATATTTTTACCATATATAACATATACTCAGGGCAGAATAAAATTTATTAAATTTTGAATGTTCTCCACATTCCCTCTATGCCACTGACAGCTTTCTTCAATCTCTTCTCTGTTCTCTTCCTCTAAGACGAGACATAGTTGCAGACCAGCTCTGAGGCTTTTGAGATGGACAAACAGAAATAAAGGAGAAATGAGGAGACATACAAGAGCAGTGTAGGGAGACACTTCTGGAGGGTTGGAGGAGATTTTCAGGGGTGGCAAAGAGAAGGGAGTAGGGAATAAGTAATATGAGAGGAATGGATTGAAGGGAACTTTAAAGAGTTTTCTAAGTGTCTGGGTATAATTGATAATATTCAAGAGTATAAGTAGACAACTTGAGTTATTTTTTAATTCCTTTTGATGGCAAGGATTGTGTTCTTCGAAGCTCAGCTTTGCTCCCAAATGAACTATATGGGCTGTGGCATAATAAGCCTTATTCTCCCTATCTTAACTATCAGATTTATAAGTGCAGGGCTTTGTCTTTATTTTATTGTATTCTCTAAGCACCTAACACAGTACAGCACATGCTTCAAACTCTTTAATAACACTTTGTTCTCTTGACTTGATTCGCTTTGATATTGACCATCAAACCAAAAAGGACCTCAACTATAGTTTGGGCCATTTAATCTTCTGTTCCCTTCCCAAATAGATGATAGAGGTCTTCTTAAACAGATAAGATTAAAAGGCGCTGCTCGAAATGAATCCTCGTCTCTTGGTCCAGGAATATGTCTAAAAGTAATGAGAGAACTTGCAGATATGACTGAACTATTTTTGGTGAACTTGAGGAACGCTACAGTGGAAAAGAGCTCCTGGAAAACTGGACACAGACAAGTGTCATTTGGATTTAAAAAAAGAGAAAGAACGTGTATTTGTGGACTATAGAGCACTGAGTTTGACATTGGTCTGGAATGAGACTCCAGAACAATTTTTGTTAACTATGGCTTCTGAGTGCTTAGAAAAGGAAGTAGTAAACTCAGCATGAATTCACTAAGAATATATAAGAATATATAATAAATCTATATAATAAATAGATTACATATACACACATACAATAAATAAATATGTGTGTGTGTATATATATATATATATATATATATATATATATATATATAATATACAACCTCATTTCCTACTGACAGAGTTGCTACACTGGGAGATCAGAGAAATAGAGTAGAAATTGTGCATCTAGATTTCAGAAGAGCTTTTGACAAGTTCTCTCATGATACCCTTGAGGGCAGATGGGGGGAAAGCAGCCTGAATGACATTAAATTGCACAGACTCATAGCCAATGGAATATTAGTACCCAAAGAGAACTAATGAGCCATCGTAAATTCAACAAAATATTTACATTCAACTAACAATTTGTTTCCAGCCTCTTATGCTAGCCCCTGTGTGAAGGGCTAGATCAACGGTACAGATGGAGAATGGAGGAAACCAGACTTGACAGCAGCAACTTTCAACTGATCCATTTGTGTGATTCGACTTTCAGAAAGCATCAATATGAACCTGAGATTATGTCAGACAAGTAAAGTGTCCAAAGTGAGTGAGGCAGTGCTTCTGCTCTTCTCTATGCAGATTGTGTTCATTTTGGGTTCTGTGCACTAAGAGACTCTGGATCGTATCCTGAAAAGAGTGATCAGGTTGATGAAAAACCATCAATAAAGTCATATGGAGAAGGCAGAATGAAATGTTGAACAGAGAGAACCCACAGCTACCTCGATGTCCTCCAAGAAGTAGAAGTGGGACAGAGCAGTAATTCCAGGTGGGCTTCCTTAAAAGCCATGGGTTTCCTATAAATGGAGATGCTCAAGTGTAGACTGGAACACAAATACAGAGAGTGGTTGAATCCATAACTTGTAACCTTAAGTGTTTCTTTCTTCATCATAGATTCTGTAATCTCCCAAAGCAGAAATTCTACAACCTCCCTTGGTTGTCTATTCCATGATTTAACTGTAAGCTGCTATACTTTTTCTATTTATTTTAAATCATGAAATATTTTTAAACATTTTTTAAAGTACAGAGAAAACTAAAACCGACACTCATAGACCCCCTACCCATGTTGATCTAATGTGAACTTTTTGCTATTTGGGCTTCAAACTATTTTTTAAGAAATAAATCATATAAATATAGTTGTATTTTGTTCTTCCCTACACAACGGGAGCATTATCTTAAAGATGGTGTGTGGGTGTACATACCTCAGACACATGTTTGACTTATATGCTATGTGTGTATATCGGTAAAAAATTTGTATTATTGTAAGAAGACAAATATGAAAGAGTCCAGCTGCTGGAGGAGGTAGGAAACCCTCACAAAAGAGATGATACCTAGTCTGTTGAATGATGAGTATGAGTTATCCAGGCTTTCTAGGAAGAGGAGAGCATACCAGGCAGAGGAAACAGCTGTCTCAAACTCACAGAGCAGGCAAAGAGTTGGTAATTTCAAAAAACTGTAGGTATGTTTATTTTGCTTAAGAGAAGAGGGGCAAGGGGCGCCTGGGTGGCTCAGCCATTAGGCATCTGCCTTCAGCTCAGGTCATGATCCCAGGGTCCTGGGATTGAGCCCCGCATCGGGCTCCCTGCTTGGCGGGAAGCCTGCTTCTCCCTCTCCCACTCCCACTGCTTGTGTTCCTCTCTTGCTGTGTCTCTCTCTGTCAAATAAATAAATAAAATTAAAAAAGAGAAGAGGGGAAGTTGGGAGTGTGAGATGAAAATTGAGAAATCAATAAGCATCCAATTATGAAAGGCTTTATCCCAGAGAGGGCCAGTTAAGAATTTTCAGTATGGGAATGATAATGATTTACATGCATGTTAGAGATAAATCTGGTGGCGATGTGGTTAGAATGGGGTGGGGGAGGGGGGCATAAAGACGGAAAGCTGAGATTCAAGTTAACAGCTATTGAAAAAGTCCAAGAACAAGATGATGAAGCTTAAAATAAATCAGGATGAGGAAGTAAAAGTAAGAATATTTTTAATGTTGTGGGGTGCCTGGGTGGTTGAGTCGGTTGAGCTCCCGGCTCTTGGTTTCGGCTCAGGTCATTATCTCAGGGTTCTGAGATCACGCCCTGCGTAGGGTAGATCCTCTCCCTCAGCCCCTCTCCATCTCTCTCTCTTTCTCTCTCTCTCTCTGTCTCTCTTGCAAATAAATAAATAAATAAAATCTTTAAAAATATATTTTTAATGCTGTGTGTACAAGGGTGTATTTTTAATAATAATGAGAGATAGTTAAAGAACTTAGTGATCCACTATATTTATAATTATATTTCAGGGTATTATTTGTAACATGACATATCTAAATCATTGTAATAGATTAATTATTAATAACATTATTAAATAAGATATAAAATAATAAAGCATAATATTTATGAAAATTGTGAAAAACTCTCAGATGACCATTGTACAAGGAATACCTTTTTGAGTTCTGTTTTTTAAGATACCCATTTAATTTTCAAAGAACTGTTTATAATACGATTCATCAGCAGTTTTATACAGTTGGTTCTTATGCATAACTTCAAAAAATAAGTTCTATCAAGTTTTACTTATAATGTAGAACTATAATTAAAAACATCACTTAATTAGTCCATCTCTTGTTGTTTGGCTTATTTCCTTTTCTTTCATTTGCCTTCATTCCCATAGAGAAGCGGGTATGGGGTAAAAAAAAAAAAAAAATCATGAATTCTACTCTTATTCCATAAGGATAAAAATGGAAATTTGCTCTATCATCTCCTAGAAATAACTCAAAAGAGTACTCCAAAATATTTGGGTACTAGGACACAGATGTTCTCACATTCACAAACCAAACTGGATTTCCAGGAGCACTCATTTAATTCATTTGGTCAGTTCAGTCTATTTAGTTTTCAAAAGAATCCAGGTTGTTAATGATGTTGTTTTGAATTACATAACTCTAAAGTAATTAGTTATTTGACTTTTACCTTTAAGCCATTTAAATGTGTGCTAGATAGACAAAGGATAAATATGGAAGCTGTTTCTTTTCTTTTCCAGTTTTTTGGTTTTTTGTGTGTGTTTTTTTTTGTTGTTGTTGTTTTTTAACAGTTTAGAGCCAAGTAGAACAATGGGAGATCTTAGAAGACTTCATTATCAAGAGGTATCAATTATGTAAATGAGCCTAACAGTAAATAAAGCAGCTCTTCCTTGCAAAGTTGTTAATTCCTCTGAGACAGTGATTATTGAATTTGAGCATGTATTAGAATCACCAGAGGGTTTGTTACAAAACAGACAGAAAACCCCTCCTAGACTTTTAGATTTAGTAGGTCTGGGATGAGACCTGATAATTTGCATTCCCAACAAGTTCCTAGGTCATGATGATGCTATAATCCAGAGACCATACTTTGAGAAGCACTGCTCTAGGAAGATTTCTCTGACCCCTGACACTGGACATATTGGTTCCCTATCAGCCTCGTTCCCCTCTGTTTTTCTCCCTCCTAGGGTTATCACTCTGAAGTGTGATGGCTGACCAACACATCTAGCTCCTTTATAAGAACTGGAGCTACCTAAAACAACTACATGTCTAATTTAGGACTGCATCCCCCTGGGCACAGCACAGGATCTGGATGGCAGAAAGCAGTTGATGGTTAATAATTATGTGTTGAATGACACTTGATTGATCATTGAATAAATGAAAATGTAAGTTTTGAAGAAGAAAAAGATTATGTGTGTGTGTGTGTACACATATATATTTTTGTGATTTGAAGTACTGAGAGCAGTGGCAAGGAAAATACTATGTATTCAGAGAAGACAATTTTAAAGAGGCAAGATATGTCTAACCCAAGAAAAAATAAGAAGTTAGGATTTGAAATTCACTTTACCGACTATAGTATATGATGGGAATAAAATATTTTAGAAAGATCATAGTAATACAAATGTACAAATGGTTTCAACTTCGTCAGATACGCTCTCTGGCCCACAAATGCTTTTTAATACTCCATCCTGTGTAGCTGGTAAAACTGAGAATCACCCCAATTTACCTGCAGTACAGCCAAGGGCACACCAGAGATTAGAGAGATCACCCACATCCTAAACAGGAAAAGAGAATTATAAGAAGAAAAAAATGGAAAAGACCTAGTAGGTCATTCAGTCCTAGTCTCTGGAGGAGTAGAAGATTAAATAAAGTTGCATAGAAAAATTATGGAAATATACTCAAGAAAACTTAAGACTCTCTGATCCTTTAATTTTTAGTGCCTCATGAAGTTCAAGGGTTTATTGTCAACTCATTGCTTAAACCCTTATTCATCAAAAGAAAAATATTCCCCACGATCTGCATTAGAAATGGAAATAAGAAAGGCAATGTAAAAAGTTGATCTTCATGGTATTAAATGACTCGCTATTTCCTGTGTTTGTGAATTTCTGGTTTGTAACTGTATTTACCCAAAATATTAAAATGACCTTCAGGCCAACCCCTTTACTTACAAGTAAAGGGGGGAAGAGAAATTTACTAGAAGTTGACCATTACAGAAATTACTTGCAAGGCATTTTTCTTTGATAGTTGCAGTTTCACACATATTATCATCCTTTTCTGTTGACAAGTTTCCAAGATTTTAATCTTGGATTGAAAATGTTACCCTATCAGAAAGGGCTTATATTGTCAGGCACAGTGCCATCATGGAATGCAGAATCATATATGAGAGCGCTTGTTGTATTGAAAAATACACCATTGGTAGGAAAGGCATTTAAATGTTTAGTCTGCTCACTCATAAATCACTTTCAATGTGCTCAAGTTCTTAGACAACATATTGAAAGTTTTCTTATTTCCTTTATTATAGCAGTGTCATTTGCATTGCTGAACTTGCGGTTATGTTGGCAATTCCAGATAAACCCCTGCTTGGAGGGTTTATAACTCAGCGATTAAATTTCACTCTGGCTTGGAATTCAAAAGTAACATTTTTGTGAGTTGGTGGTGGTGGGTTTTTTTTTTAACCTAAAGTATATCTGATATTTTAAGAAATGGTAAGATTGACAATGTGTGTTTACAAATGGAAGCGATTGGCCTAAAGCACACAAAACTAACATGGGCATTAGGAGACCTGGCCATGTCTATCTAAATTTGTACATTTGTTTGGCTGTTTTAGAAAACATATTCAAGGCATTTTAAAAATTTCTATTAACCTTACAGAAGATTGTTGCTGCTCTTTTTTTTTTTTTTTTTTTTTTTTTATAGTATGGAGAGTTTTTCTAAACCTTCTCAGTCAAAACATTTGAAACTCATTCAGATATCTATTTAACCTTGGGCATACATACACTCAATGCTTTCTTTTTTGTTGTCTTCTTATACAAAGGTAACACCAGTGTGTCTGTCTTCTACCTACCACCTGGAGTTGTTCTAGGCATGAAACAAGACATCAATAAGCTAAGACTTGAAAAAGGAGTATAGTTAGAGTACATTGACAGAAAGTCTTTGAAGTGAGGATGAAACTGAGTTGGAAATATGAAGCAATGGAGCATTTCTGAGAAACAGAATTTGAAAGAGATTCAGAATAACAAAAAGGAAATTAACCAAATGTTTATTGGGCTTGAAAGATAATCCTCAGCTGCTTCCAGATTGGAGAATGGGAGTCAGGCTCAGGGCTAGCTAAGGGAAGGGCTCTCTTAAAGGGCTTTCTAGAAGTTACCCTCCAACTCACTCCACCTTCATGAAAACCAGAGTACAGATTGACTTGCTTTGAAGATAAATGGATTAGCAGTAATAAACCTAAATATTTTTCTGTACTTGAGGAGAGAAATACATCTTGCATAAAGGGAGGTGTCTCTGTACAAAGGAGGAAAAATATTGTTCCCCAGGACTCACCTCTGTGTCTTGGCTCATACACACAAGAACTGTAGCTATAACTAAATTGGCTGAAATTTTCGCAACTTAATTCTAGGGCAAAGATTTGAGGAGTATCTAAGACCTGCAAATACCAGACCATGTATGTGTGAAAACCACAAGGCAACCCAGGAATTCCAGTGGACATGGAGACCATTTGGGTGGATTGCAATGTTCCCAGTACCTGTCTCCAGCATCAAGTACAGTTGCCAATCTCAGAGGCTAGCTGTGGGAGGAGGAGACACCACCTTTCAGTAGTATAGCTTTACTCCAGCAATCTAAACAGATCTCTGATGTGGTGTGATTTACACTTTGGAAAGATCCTCCTGGATGCTATATGCCCCATTTGAGGTTGAGTGGAGATCTCCTGGAAACAGAGACATTGGTTAGGAGTCTCCTATAGAAGTTCAAGGGGGACATAATGAGAGCCTATATAAGAGAGTTGCAGTTGAAGTGAATTGGAGGTATAACTTCAGTGATATCTAGGGAAAAGAATTGACAGGAACTGGTGCCTGACTGGATGTGGGATGGGGGTAAAGGAAAAGAGAGAATTAGGGAAAATTCTAAACCTGAGAGGTTAAAGTATCAGGGTTATCAATGAGTGCAAGTAGACAAAATAATACCGCACAGGTGAAGTTCAGTTCATCCCATAGCCGGGTGGAAACAAGGCTGAAAGAGAACTGTTAGGTTAAGTTATACAGAGTTCACAGAGAAAGCATGACACCAAAATGAACACAGGGTCATAACAGTCCCGCTGACACACCTACCCAGGCTTCTCTCTGTATTTGCTAGGAAAGTGACTACGGATCAAATACATAGGCTGTGGCAGTATTTATCAAAGATGTAGTAGGAGGCACGAGCACAAGGGTGAGGAAAAGAGTGGGAGGACTTTTAGAGTTCAGAAAGCCTAACCTTACTTCTGAAGCCCAACAGTCTCTACGATGAGTCTAGTCCCTACGACCGTGCCAAGCCACGTGGGAAAGAAGAACCACAGTGTGCTGTACCTTTGAAATAGCAATCTACTGTCAAGAAGCCCCAGGGAAATGCCCAGTACCTGAAAAAGGAGTTCCATTCCTAACATAATGTGTCTAGTTTAAAGACTGGCCGGACAGTGGCACCCCTAAACAAAGAAGAGAAGACAGGAAGAGAAGCAGAACCGGATGGGGAGAAGAGTTTAGTTTGGAACATCGCTAATGACATAGCGATGACCATTAGGTGAGGAAAAGTACAGGATCAGAGCTCACGAGGGTGAAGAGGTCTGAGGACAAAGAAACCTCTCTCTTGTTTTGAGAGCCTCACAAAGCATAAGTATAATTTTGATAGATGATAGGTTTATAAAAATCTCTGTCTTATAAAAAGTCAAAGACTTCTATCTGGGGGAGTAAAAAGGGCAACAGAGAACAAGGGGAAAACTCCATCCTGCCACACTAAGAAGTCAAGGTGAACGCATTCAGAGAAGGAACAAGGAACTTCTGTTTCCAGCAGATTCTCACCCCATCCACCTTGACTGTTTCCCTGAAGACAGTAAAGACTGCTGAACAAAAGTAACATCTATCAATGAGCTGGCAAAAAATTAAGAAATTCTCAGGGGCCAAAAGTTAAGTGAAAGAGGAAATCCAGGTAAACAGAGCACTTAAGGCAGCTGTCCCCCAAAGGGGAAGATAAATGGTAGAAAGCCATTTGTTGGGTTATTATTCCTTACATTCAACACTTATTTGGTAAACATGCATTCATGTTTACTCTGCTGGGTATTTTCAATGTGTCACTTCAGTGACCCTCTCTACCTTTCTCTAGGATGCTCTGTGCCCTGAGGAGGTTAGCCTTTGGGGACAGCATCAAACCACTGTTCTCCCTATAGCTTCTGAGTTTGGCCATGGCAGCAGCGAGGGGGTGAGGGGAAGGAAATCAGGTTGGAGTAGGTATGTATTCCCCCAGGTCTTTCCCCACCAGGTAGTCCTGAGTGGGCTGAGTTCCTCGCCAAAGACCACAACCCAGGTCAGGAGACCCTCCCCTATGGCTACCACCGTCTAATAAATGCTGTTTCCTACCCTTTCAGGCCATTGTGTGGCACAGGGGTGGGCAATGATTCAAGGATGTTGTGGCCCCAGCAAGCTTTGTCACCCTTTGTTGTTTTCTCTGAACCCTGCTCACACCTTCGTAAATAGTCTCCCATTTACCCCCCTTAGTGACCCTATTTGACAGCATCATCTGTTTCCTTTCAGGCCCCTGACCAGTGTAACTATGCAATATATAGTGGAGAAAATTAGTTTTAGAAAGAGCAAGGAGAGTGGCCAAAAGTCCCAAATACTGCAGAGATTGTGTAAGTTTGGGGCTGAGAAGGAGACAATGAACATGGTAATAAACAGGTAACTGGTGACCTTGATTAGTAGGGGAAGTTTTTGCCTAACAGTGGGGTTGGAAGGCATGTCTAGAGGAGGTGAGAAAATGGAGTCAATCATGGTATAGACTTTTTTTTTTTCAAGAAGTTTGGCAATGAAAGAAGGTACAAGACTGACTAGTACTTTGAGGTCAGAGAGCCAATATGTATACACACCACAACACACACACACACACACATACACCCATTTTTTCAATTTCGGGTTTGATAGAGAAAGAAAGAGATCAAGGCAGAATAGAGATTGCAAATCGAATTGCAAATTGTCAAAAAGAATAACTGGTAGATCTAGGTCCATGAAGAAACAGGAAGATATAGGTTCAAGGTGATAGAAAAGTGAGAACATTTCTCCTCTGAAAAGAAATAGAACAAATAAAAGCAAATAATGATAGAAATAAGTCTGGAGGTGAGAGGGATAGAAGTTTCAAGCATTTGTTCACACCTGTCATGGTCCTTCCCTTTTGACGCAGGAACAGCAAGTTTTTCTTCTGAGGCAAGAAATGTGAAGCTAAAGGCTTGACAAAACTGGTAAGCTTTGGAATAAGCTACTGTGGGCACCAGAAGAGGTTGTTTCAGTTTTAATAAGTCATCTTTTTCAATTTACTATGGCCAACGTGTCTTCAATGAAGGGAGCTGGGGACAACTACTAGAATGTCCAACAGATGTGTTTTCTTAGCTTTCTGGGAGGGGATTTAGGTGAATTTCTATTGTTTCTTTTGTTGGAGAGCTCTGAAGATAACTCAGGCTGTGTTAAATCTGACACGAGGACTACAAATATTCATCAGGCATTCTGGGAAACGGACCCAGAGCAAAAAGCAAAGGAACAGATGAGGGGATAGTGACAGGTGGGGGAAAAAATCCTAGCAACCAGCAAATAACATCATCCAAATTCATCCCATGGCTTAATAAGGATGCATAGAAAACTAGGTTTGATGAGGCTTGTGGCTTAATAAAATGTCTTTGAGGGTTCAGGAAACAATGTGTACAGAGCATTTGGTGTCCCTTCATCATCCAAAGCGTGGAATTCATGAAAGCAACTCTTCTTTCTCCTAGGCGACAAGGTATTTATCACTTCGCTTACATCCTGAGACCCAATGAGAATAGCTCCATCCCGTTGCTCTGCCAACACTTTCAAGTGAGAGAAGAGTTCAGGCACCACTTTGTGTTTGTTATATTCCTCCTGTTGAAGTTGACCAAAATAGAAAAACTACCCACTAATGGCAGTAAAAGTCAACAATGTGAACAACTCTTAAAATGAGAAACATGCCATGATGTTCAAGCTCTTTAAATGCATATGATGTGAGCCTCAAAAGTTGTGGTTAAATAACGTTTACACAAGTAAAGTCTCATTTTTTTAATGTGTCCATGTTATGCCAAATGCACTGCATGACAACTCCCTCTCTAAAGTGGGAAAAGACAGGGAGTGAGCTTGCAAAGCTTCAAGCCTCCACTCTTCCTGCCTACCTCTACCTAACCAGAGCAGTTGGTTTTTACATTTTGCAAACAGAGTCCTCCTGTAAGATTGCGTTTGAGCAAAGGATTTTACAGCCGAAAAATTTGAAAATCTGAAAATCACTGCACTGAAGGAACAATTTAAAGGAATCCTTTTGCAAACCCTCCCCTAAACCAATGAATTGTTTTCATCTCTTGTGCAAACATTTATTGAGTATCTTCTGTGTATGAGACTCTGTTCTTTGCATTGTGATGGGCATAAAGAAATTAAAAACAGAGGGGAAAGGGGGAAGGAGAAATAGAGATTAACTGGAGTGTGGTTCTTGAGGAGGATGAGCGTGATCCTGAGCACAGGAGGACTAGCCTTAGCTAGAGGAGTAAAGCCTTGTCCGCTACCATGAAAGAAAAGACACAAATGGTTTTATGGGGAGGAGGGTTGACCAGAGAGGGGCAAAGCTCAAAATATAAGGAAAGTCCTGCCTGGTGGCCAGTATTCACCTCATGAGTAGTTCTGCTGCATTTATCCCACATTTCCACACAATGACCTACTATGTGCTGGACATTGTGCTAAGTGAGGGCTAGAGTGATGCAAAGACATGGGGCCGTGCCTCTGGAGCTCGCAATCTAGCAGAAGACATGAGAGTAGATACGTGGCTGCAATTAAGATAGACTATGAGAAACCCCACATAAATGGGATAGAAAATAGATACTCTGTGGATATACAAGAAATCATTTTTGACCTAGCTGACCAGAAAAAGATCAAGAGAGAGATGAAATCTGCGCTAAGCTTTTGAGGAGGATTAGGTTTTCAACAGGTGGAGGCGGTGGGAGCTGACTGACACAGAAGAGTTCTGTTTGGTACCTTGGTGATGATCTTTGTGCATCATATACTGTTGTAGGCTCTGCTACTTAAAATAAGGTACAGCTATCTTTCAAATGTTACCTCATTTAATCTTCACAATAATCTTGTAAGATAGACACTACTATCGCCAATTAACGGCAGGGAACACAATCGCAAGGAAGGAAAAGAAAATGCCCAATGACACATCCCTGACAAAGGGCAGAGCCAGGATTTGAATCTAGGTCCATCTGAGTTCAAAGTCCATGTTCTATCCTCAGTACCAGAGGGGCTCCTCAATGATTCCTTTCACCATGCTTTTCTTGCCCTGATTTCCTGCTTCTCTCAACTCACCTGCACATGATCAGCAATCAAAACCTCTTTTTCAGAAAAATTATATACTGCAAAGAGACCTTTATCATTACAGCAAATTGTACTGAAGCGAAATGTATTTTCATTTAAACTTCAGCAGATTTCCATTCATATTAACCAGAGACAACCAACTGTTCAACTGAGGTCGCTATCGAGCCAAATTCCCATTAGGGCCATGATGTGGTTCCAAGGAGCTCAGGAATGTCCAAATGTGGTTGTGAACACCTTCAGGGAGTCCATGCCTTCCTCACTGGTGGATCGTCAGCACTTAACCCAGTACCTAATACAGAGGAAGAATCTAACAAACGCCAATTGAGATGAAATTAATGAACAGTTGAATATTCCTTTTGCTTTGAATGAATGGTTTGATGAAATTAAGCGGAAGAAGGTGTCCCGTCTGGCAAACTCTCCATGTGTGGTACCCATCAACCAATAATGTGATGTTACAAGCCTAATAACTGGTGGTGTTCATTTGTTTCTCTACCTATTGACCTGTTTGTATTTTAAGACTCATCTTTGCCATTCCCATTCAATTGGTATTTATTTAATTCTAATGACCAACTGTGAGATAAGATGCATTGCCCTCATTTTGCAGCTGAGGAAACAGAGGCTCAGAGAGTTTTGTGATTCCAATTCACTTAGCTCTTAAGTGGTGGGGACTAGATTTTAACCCAAAGTGTTTGATCCCAAGTCTGCAAAGGAGAATTTATAAAGAAATCTTAGAAGCAACCTATTCTGAGAACGAGCTGATCTCTTCTTCCCAAGGGAAGGTTCTGCATCCACAGGGCCAGCAGAGAAAGCCACTTTGCTCTTGGCTTTGACCAGGAGACATAAAGAAAAGATTCTGTCACAAAGACAATCTCTGCAAGTGAAACTGGAAGATCTGGAAACTTGAGAAAATAAAATACCAAGATTTAATTTTCTATGAGTATATCTATCATTAATCTTTTAAATGGATTTTATAAGAGCTTTATTACACATAACTCTAGTCCTGAAATCTCAGATTTACAGAAGCTAAAATTTCCATAAAATATAAAATGTGAATAATTTAGATTACCTCCTACTGCACAATAAATATACATCCCAGACAGGAAGAGATCTATAACCTCACTTTCCTCTTGACATCCACAGAGCAGCTTTCCCTGGCAAAAAAATTTGCTGACTCAAGCAATTCAGCTAGAATTTTAACAAAGCAAAAGGTAGTCCTCTTCGGCTCAAATGCCTTTCTTACCCCAAACTGTTTAGAGCCCAGGCTCCAGAGTCAGGCTATCTGGTTTCGAACTCCACATCTGCCACTTACAATCTGTGTGATCTTGGACAACTTAGGAAACCTCTCTATATCTGTTTCTTCCTCTATAAATCAGGCTAGGATTGTTTTGAGGCTCAAATGAAATTAATGGAGGAGGCTCAAATGAATATACATTAATTAGCTTATTTCTAGGCACAGAGCAAGTACCTAGTAAGTGTTAGCTATCATCATCACATATTACATATATGTATTATATATTAGCATATCTTCATGTCTCCCAAAGCCTGGGCCAAATTCTTTACCAGTCCTTATTCTATAAGCCCCACTATCAGTTGAGGCTCCATTTAAAGCAGTGCCCTCTATTATGATTATCCTTAGAATCGGAGACAGAAATTCAGAAGACCCTGGCAAACCCAATATATATTTTCTCTTGAACAAAAGCAGCTCAATAGCAAAGTTGAAAAAAAAAAAAAAGAAAGAAAGAAAAAAAGAAAAGAAAAGAAAAAAAAACCAACCCCACATCTGTTTTTCAAGTTGCTATTTTTTGGGTACTCACCATGTAGCCAGTTCTTTGCATATATTACTGTAAATTCTCTCAAGAATCCTGCAATTAAAAATCATTTCAATTTCACAACTGCAAAAACTGAATCCCCAGAAAGTCATATTGAGGCTAGGCATTAGGGGTCAAATGCCAACTCAGGCCAGTCTCACTACACAATCCATGTTATTTCCACTCCTTCATCACACTGTATGTATTTACTACCACTCCATCCCTCTCCTGTGCTCCTTTCCTGCTTTCAATGCCCTCACCAATCTCAGAGCCCACTCCTTCATGCAGTCTCATGGCTCACCTGAGACTGTGTCCTCTGGCAGGGACCTGAGCTTGATTTGCATCCCTTACAACCCATCTAAACTCTTCTGCCCAGTGTTCTATTCTTCTTTCTACATCCTTTCTTGAGGAAAAAAGAATTCATTTTCACTAGCATGTTAACAGACATGAATAACCTAATTTTAACCCCCCTGCAATATTAAGAATAATAGCTAACCTGTCCTTCTACTTAAAACGGGCCAGGCATATTCTCAATGCTTGCCATGTTTGACCTCAGTTCTCACAAAACCATTGTACAGATGATGAAACTGAGGTTATTTAACTCATGGAAAGTCATAAAGTTAGTGACTGGCAGTCCAGAATTGTCCAGGACTGCTTGCCTCCAAAAACCAAAGTAAAAGAACATTTTACTTTTCTTCTCAAGGTGTCAGTCAGAACTTAGACAGAAGCCAGTGTTGTTTGGGAGATAGGGATGGGAGGGATGATTTCTTGACTTATGTTTACAGCCCGCACACTCACCGGTCCTGGCAGTTTTCAAGTTAAGGTTTTATCATGACTATCACTCAGGTTTTTGTTTGGTTATATCCTTCTCATTGTCAAATATTAACTCAAGTAGTATGCTCCCCAAATAAACATTTTTTGAAGATAAGGACACTCATGAAAACTGAGAAAAAGAGGGGCACTTGGATGGATCAGTCAGTTAAGCGTCTGCCTTCGGCTCATGTCATGATCCCAGGGTCCTGAGATCGAGCCTCACATCGGGCTCCCTGCTCAGCGGGAAGCCTGCTTCTCCCTCTCCCTCTGCCTGCCGCTTTGCCTACTTGTGCTCTCTCTGTCTGTCAAATAAATAAATAAAATCTTAAAAAAATAAAAACAAAACAAAAAGAAACTGAGAGGAAAGTCAATGCCACTGAGAACTGACAATTGGCCCTGGAATGCTGGGAGGATGTTGGAAGGATGTTAAATGATGAGATCTCACAGAATTTGTCAGATTTGTTTTGTTTTTTTTGTTTTTTTACTGGATTCTTTGCCTACCTAGAGGAAATAAGGAAATGGGACAATTAAAAAAAAAAAAACACTAGGTAGAAAGGGGTTAGAACCTCAAATTAACAGTGCAGATAATGCAACTCCCCAAACAACATGATAATGGTGGTGTTCGCAGGACTACATCAGTGAAGAACAGCAAGTGTCTGCACTCTTGGAGGCAATTGAAAGGACTCAGCTATGATCCCGAGGGGTTTATTTGTACAAGGTGTGATACCTACGTGGGAATAAACCTACAGGGATATTGCAATTGGTGGCAGATTTTGTATTATAAATTTGGATCCAATGTAATAGGACAAAAGCAATCCTGCCTTTGTGAAACCTAAGAATCTTGTCACTCCACAATCATTGGCAGTAAGAACTCAGGATTCAGTTCTTCATCTGTCCCTGTCACACAGAGCAGCTGAGAGAATCAACGGGGATAATATATCTGAGAGTGTCCTGTAAACTCTAAAACACCATACAAGCAGAAGGGATTATCACTGTTTTTGTTATAATAGATAATATTGACCTTTCCTAGCTATAACTTTTAGAAGTCAGAGAAGAGTTATCCCGGGGAGGCGGGTGGGGGGCAGGAATACAGAGTTTTTATTAATTCACTGAGGCTTTGTGCCAACTGAATTCTAACTCTAGAACTATTTCCTGTAATTATGATTTAGGAGTGCCAGAAACAAATATAGCTAAGAAGTTCAACCAGTTATACAGAGAACAAATTAGTTCATAAAACATAGTAGATTTTATCTCCAAATTGAAAATTTGGCCTAAGTCAGTAACACACTGTCATTTGAATTTTTTTTTTTTTTTCTCAGCAGGGTAATTTTGGTTGGCTGGCATTTTCCGGAAGAGTAACCATTAAGAGTTAGGTAACATAATTAGGAGAAAAAGATATTCCTATAGAATGTCGAAATGAGTCCATTTATAATATTAACATTTGCATCTATTTTTTAAAGACTATAATTCTATCTGGTCATTGATACCAGTGATTCCAACAACCATGGTTTGCAAAAGAATCACCATGCCTCATATCCATCAAGTTCTATTTTTTAGTCCAGGGCAGGGACCTAGGAGTCTCCATTTTTAATAACAAATCTCAAGTACTTTTGTTGCAGGAGGACCTCAAAATTACTTGGAGATCGTAGGTTTGCAAACTCAAACTAGGCTTCTGTCTAGACCGGGGGCAAGGCAAGCCCCTGCAATGAGTGAATCAAGCTTGATGGGGACCATGTGAACAGAGAAAGCCATGCTTCTCCTTCGGGGCACACTAGTTACTAAGCATAAGTCAGTTTTTGCCCTGAAGAAATATATATCCAGCTTCCAGGTATTTCAATATTTTAAGAGAGGCCAAAAGCCTGAATTTTTGTGTGTGCAAAATACTCTTGATTTTTAACATGTTAACCTAACATTTAAAATACCCTGCAGATTAAACCACACATTTGCAGGCTACACTTTAACCAGAGAGGAAACTTTGATACCTATAGTTTAGGCCAGAATTCCTTAAAGGTTACAGAGTATGGGCCTTAGTCATGAATGAATGAATGAATGGATGATGAATGAATGAATGACATGCTAACTCTTCAGGACTGCCGACCTTATCATGCTTCTAGAGCAAAGATCTACCCTACCACTGGACAGTAATTAAAAATGACCATTCCATTGTGTTCAGTGGAGGGAACCGTCCAATAAAACAGCTATCCACTTGCGCATTGTGGACACTTCCTTCCCTCAACAGTAACATTTTATTTTGTTTCGGGTGCGGTTGTCTACCTATCTTTCACGGTGCAGCTCATTGCATTTTTAAAAGATGTTTTTTTCCAGGAGCTAATTGAGCTTTATCTATGTGAGTGAGCTAGAATCTGTCACTGACAGCCTGCAGAAGGCCATTTCTTCAATTGCTTGAAAGAACTAAAGAGTCAGACATGACAAACTGCTGCTCAGAATACCTGGCAGGAAGCCCAATTAGTGCTGCATTGCCAAGATGCGCTAATAAATTACTTAGAGAACACAGACTCACTTTATTTCCGTCATGAAACTCGCCACCCTAAAACCAAAGGAAAAGATTTGATTTTTTTTTTTTTCTATCATAGTTTGTCAGGGCCTTTTGGAAACAGAATGCATTATTTATTTTTCAGAAAACATAATTGCTGGCAAAACCACTCTAGACTAGGAGAACAGCTTTCTTTTGTTTCTTGTATGATTTCTTGAGAAACAAACCTTGGGCTTTCTTTCCAATCCTTACTCTCTGCCAAGAAGCAACTGTTAACACAGTAGCAACTGTAGCAAATGAAAAAAATCAAACTGCATTTTTTTTTCCTATCCTGTTTTATAAACTGGATCCTCCTGCTTTAGCTTTCCTTGTAATCTACAAGACAATTAACTTTTTCCTAAGGGATGGAGCAAAAGTACCCATTTTACCAGAATGTTCTTTTTTTTTTTTTTAAGATTTTATTTATTTATTTGAGACAGAGAGAATGAGAGAGACAGAGAGCACATGAGAGGGGGTAGGGTCAGAGGGAGAAGCAGGCTCCCTGCCGAGCAGGGAGCCCGATGCGGGACTCGATCCAGGGACTCCAGGATCATGACCTGAGCCGAAGGCAGTCGCCCAACCAACTGAGCCACCCAGGCGCCCTACCAGAATGTTCTTATCAAACACTGACTTAGAGGATTATGAATAGGTGGTGAGAGGTGGTCTTGCCAGTATCCTGGGGATCTGCTCTATTTAGTTTGGATCAAACCCTTCCATAGGCAAAGTAGGCCAGATAGGATTCTAGGTCTTAAATTGATGAGTTCCTCTCTAGACAATTATCTGAACTGATTCTGCTGTCCTCATCCCAGGCCTAATGTTCATTTCTGGTTACATGGTACATACTACCTCACAGATTTTGGTGTCCATCTTTGTGTGATCCTGGTTGTTGATACAGCTTTGCCATCACTGAATCACTGTGGCCAGGGAAAGGAAATTCTCTGACTGGCAGCCTAGGTGGAGGAGCTTTTCTGAGGGACAGCATGAAATGGGAAACGGGTACTTTCCCAAATGAAAATTAAGTTACTGTTACTGGATGGTAGGGGATGGAACGGAAGCAATGGACAGCAATCAACACAAGCCCACTAAAAATCAGTTTGGGGCCCAAAATATGAATGTGATTTTCAGAGACTCTGAAGTTTGGCCCAAAGAAGAACTTACACAAGTGTTTTTGAGCAATGGAATCCTCATAGGAACAAAAACACAGATTCCCAAGGCTTTTGAGCCTTTTGAGCTTTGGCACTGGTAAGCGTACCAATTTGGAGGTAAGATTTCTTGTAACAATTGCAAATGCAGCCTCAGTATTATTTGCTCAATGCTGTCGATATGATAAGCTGACGGAGATGAGTAGCAGAGGACTCGAAGCATCTTCTCCAGCTCGTTCATTCCTAGTCATTCATTTGATGCAGTTCTCCAAGAAAATCATCTTGACAAGGAAGCAACTGTTCAGCTAACAGCCTGAATCATAGGGACAGGAGGTGAGGATTCTTCAGAGCCTGTGCTCACCCACCTGCCCCGCTGAGCAAGCCCCACGGAGTCATGGAATTGGTGTCCAGAATCCAGGACTAGGCCACGTTGAAGTTATTATTAGCAAGTTCAGTCTCTGTGTTCTGAACTGCTCTGGGTTGAGGCCAGGATGGAAAGAAAACAAAATTCTGGCACTCATACTTGTTGACAGACTCAAAGCTCAGAATATATTCCCTTTATCAAATATTCCCATCACATACAAGCCTTTTGAGCTTACGTTGGCAGCAGCTTTGAGAAAGAGAGCAGATCAATCTACTCTCTAGGTAAGGTTGCTTGCATACATTTCCAATAAAATGAAGACCTTTGATCTTTGCTACCTGGGTCGTTTTTTTTTCCTTCACTTAGACGTCCCTCCATGGAGAAATGCCTACTTGCCTGTGCTCTGTGTACGTCTCAATTGGCAGCCAAAGGAATAGGATCAGAACCTAGGATTTTCTGTGTTTCTCCAGCCATTTGCCTTGTTCACAGCCTCTACTATCAGCAACCATTATCAATTTTCCCTAGATGAGTTCCTCCAGATACTGTTAGTCTCTTCACTATGTCTTTCTGGTTGATTGAATCTCTCCTTCAGCAAACATTTATTTTTTGCCTTCTCTGCATCAGCACTGGGCATTGAGAGTAAAAATAATCTGTTTAATTCAACCAACATGTGTGTGCCAGACACAGTTTCAATATCCTAGAGATCTCATAGTCTGATAGGGAAGACAGGCAAACGGGAAGATACTTATAATAGAGAAAGGAAGTGATGCTACACTGAGCATGGTGTGTTTTGGGGGACACAGAATGGATGTGGGATCTGAGCAGACCCAGAGACAGCCATGGAGAACAGGTATATTTCTTTGACTGTGGCTCAGCCAAATTCACGGTATGGATGTTTTCCAAGTATCTGTTTAGGGTAGAATGGAACATTTTATACTGGGATGCTCTTGTTCTAAAGACATCTTATAAACTCAAACATACCATGGTATTCTCTTCTACCTCACACCCATCATCCCTTTCATCTCCAGCAATATGAGTACCTGTCCTTCTGAGTTCCTGTCCAGTGTCACCCTCTAGGCTGAAAATGTTGAGCAGGACACTCAGAAGAAATAAAATAAAATAAAACCACTTGAATTGTTTTCATAAAATTAGTTAAAATAAATTTTTTTTAAAGATTTTATTTATTTATTTGACAGAGAGAGAGAGAGCACAAGTAGGCAAAGAAGCAGGCAGATGGAGAGGGAGAAGCAGGCTCCCCGCAGAGCAGGGAGCCCCATGCGGGACTCGATCCCAGGATCCTGCGATCATGACCTGAGCCGAAGGCAGACGCTTAACGACTGAGCCACCCAGGCGCCCCTAAAATAAAATATTAAAAACAACCAAATCTCATTGCATCTGTCCCTGTGGTTAGGATTCATAACTTACCCTGTGAGAAACGTCACATGGAAAGTTTGCACCCCTTCTTTGATCTTTAATGCCACATGATTCTAGTCTAGTACACCTGCTGAAGTAGAAGACAGTACAAGTGTCAATCTGTCTGTTGCGAATTTCATATGGTTTCCTTTTCTCCTGAAGACTGAGCCATCACTGGATGGAGCTCAAAGTTACCTATTCTTTTTCAAAATCTATATAGTCCAAGAGACTCAAAGCCACACTAGGCAACAAGCAGTTGCAAATGTAATGATTTATAGTTGTGGTGCATCCCCTTGCTACCTGGGCAAACTTGGACCAGTGAATAAAATTCTCTGAGATTTAGTTTCCTCTTCTATAAAATGTGAAATTGTAGTAGGTTGAATGTGGCCCCCCAAGAAATGTCTTCACCCTAACCTCTAGAACCTACAAATATTACCTATGAAAAAAGAGTGACTAATGGTCAAAAAAATAGGGCGCCTGGGTGGCTCAGTTGGTTAAGCGACTGCCTTCGGCTCAGGTCATGATCCTGGAGTCCCTGGATCGAGTCCCGCATCGGGCTCCCTGCTCGGCGGGGGGGTCTGCTTCTCCCTCTGACCCTCCCCCCTCTCATGCCCTCTCTCTCTCTCATCCTCTCTCTCAAATAAATAAATAAAATCTTAAAAAAAAATTAAAATTAAAAATAAATAAAAAATAAATTAATTAATTAATTTTTAAAAATGTGACTAAGTTAAAGATCTTGAGGGGTGAGCTTATTGTGGATAATCTGGGTGGGCACTAGACGTAATTGCATTTATCCTTATAAGAGAGAGTCAGAGGGAGTTTGGGCAGCAGATACACAGAGGAGAAGACACACAGAAGAGGAGGAATCAATGTACCACAGAGGCAGAGACTGGAAGGACGTGGCTATAAACCAAGGAACTCCTAGATCCACGAGAAGCTGGAAGAGGCAAGGAATGGATTCTCTCATGGAGCCATTAGAGGAACTATGGCCCCATTGACACCTTGATTTTAAGTGGCCAGAACTATGAGACAAGTTTCTACTATTTTCAGCCCCCAAGTGTGTGGTAATTTGTGACAGCAGTGGCAGGAAATGAGTACAGAGATAAGAGCCACCTTGCGGGGTCAACGGGACGATCAATGAGAAAGCAGGTACAGAACCTGGAACAAAGGAGTCACTCAGTAAATAGTGACTGCTAGTATTACCATTGTTATTATTATTACTACTAGTAGTATTACTATTTCCTCACTACATAGTATACATTCAAGTGTCAAAGTTCTAAATGTTAACAGAATAGGCCCATTTTTGTTTCATGGTTCCAAGAAATGAAGATCAAAAAATTACCCCAATTCACCTTTCCAGCTTTATTTTCTGCAACATACCTTATATTTAGGATAACTACACAACCAGTTTACCCAACATATCTTGGTTTATGCCTGTTGCCCCTCTGTAATTATAGATACTTCCTCCTTTCACTCTCAAAGCAGCCTGAGTTAGACAATAAACAATATGGTTGGCCTATCCACACACCAAGCATGCTGGAATAATAATTGCAAACAATCTTTGCATGTGTACCACAAGTTAGGAACTATTCTAAGCATTTAACTTGCATCCATTCATTTAATTCTCACAAAGATCTATGGATAAAAAACACTAGCTTTATCCCCAGTGTGCCCAAGGACACACAGATGGTGAGCAATAGAGTTGATGTGGTTCCCAGGCAGTCAGAATTTAGACCTATGCTCATAACCACTATGCTCCACCACCACTTTGTTTCTTGACAATGTTCCAGAAAGTAGCCACTCTCATACCTCTTTGTATCTACCAATGGTTCTCAGCTGCAATGCTAAGTCATTGCTATATTCCAATCAATTATGAGAAATCCCATACGGTGTTTATTACTACTAATAATGAGGGTTCCATCAAATTACTTTCTAAATAAATTAGAGCAAATTCAAGATTATCCCTGCAAGAACACAACACTTACTTGAGTTCTTAGTCATAAGAGAAAGGAGGAAAACACTGCAGTGACAAAAGATGTAATACCTGGTATATGGAAGCACCACTGAATATGTACATTCCAGTGGGGGGAAAAGGCTGAGAAGTTTCCTCATCCTGTTCCCTTTGTCTGAAACATCTCCCTTCACCAGTCTCCTGTTGGATGTCTACTCTTTCCTCTCATCTCAATTCATATGGCCATGAACACATTCCCAAACACCTGTGAAGAACAGTTCCTCTTCAGAATGTTCATCACTGGTAAATCATGTTTGCCATGCATTATGCCATGCTATGTTGTACAGTGATCTAGATGCTGTTCTGTCTCCCCAGTTTCTCTGCAGGACTTGTGGACAGGGACTGTCTTTCTCTTTTGTGCATTCCAAACATCCATCACAGTTCTGCACAGAAAAGGCTTCCAGGATGTTAGTTTGTGGATTGGACTGTGTCTCGCAGCATATGTATGTTTCTTTAGCCTGGGCTGCCATTCCATAAACACTCTGCCCACTAAATGAACAGTCAGCAGTCACTTGGTGACAATTTGTTGAGTGCCCACTCTGTTCCAGGTAGGGAGCCAGAATCTAAGAATATGTGGATCTCTTCTCACTAGATAGAGAATATACCATCTCTTCTCACTAGATAGAGATTCATCTCGTGATTCCTGGAAGAGGGGATACCTGTATTCAGTGTGCAGCTTTAGAAGGACTTACAGATACAGGAGAAGGAAAGGGCACTCTAGATCTGTGATTCTCCAAGTGTAGTCTTCAGACCAGCAGCCTCATCATCACCAAGGAGCTTGTTAGAAATACAGAATGTCAGACTTCGCCACAGATCTACTGAATCAGACTCTGCCATTTAATGAGGTCCCCACGTGCTTCCTAAGCTCATTAAAGCTTGACAAACACTCCTGGAGACAGTAAGATAGTGAGTGTGTGAAGAGGCAAGAAAGACTGCTTACAGATGGCTTTCAGGTGGGCACCGTAAGTTGTTCCTTGCAGCTAGAGGGAAAAGTACAAATTCGGAAGTGGGGAAAGGTGAGCCTGGACAGGTTCAGATTTTGAGGTGGGGCGCCATCTGTTATCCTGGGAGCTTGCATTTCGTCATGAAAGCTGTGAGGGTTCATGGAGGATTATGCACAGGACAGTAGCATGATCACATATATTGTGGAAAGACCATGCGGATGCCTGAGGGGAGAGTGGTTTGAAGGGGGCAGTCTATAGGCCAAAATTAATTAGGAAGCTGTTTTAAAAACAGATTCGCAATTGCAGTTGTGGGGGTGCTGAGAGAAAAAAGAAATGATTTAATATATATTAAAAGTTTTTATATTCACGTTGGATTGTTCTTCAGACTTGAATATTTTAATATTACAGCCTTTATGGTGATTGTTACTATGATGAGTAACTGCACTCAATTCTGTGTTACAAAAAATAAAGAAGCTATAACTCCAGCCCTAGAAAGTTTACAGACTCTTAGAGGAGAAGGCAGGCAAAGAGATCATTAGCAGACCATCTATTCGGCATGAACAAGTACTGTAAAATCACAGAGGCGGGCAAGAATTACTAAATCTTGAAGGACCCAATACGAGAAAGCTTCAGAGAGGTGGTTACATCTGGGCAACTGAATAAAACACAGTAAGAGCGAGGCACTATGGTGTTACGGTTCAGAGCATGCGTTCTGGAGTCACACTCCTTGGGCTTGAATACACCAGTTCCACCATCTCTATGTACCTGCCCTATACGACTTTATGCAAAGTACTTAATCTTTCTCTGCTTCATCTTTAGAGTGGGGGTCACATAAAAGGCCCATCTCATAGGATTGTCATGAGAACCAAATGAGACAGGTTAAGCTTACAGCACAGCGCCCGAAACCCAGGAAGCACTCAAAAAGTGTTACCTCTTATTACTACAATATATGAGCTATATTTTGAATGATAAGAGGGTGCTTTCCAGAGAGAGAAAAGCTGAACATAATTCCTGGCAGTGGTAAGTGTCTGCACAGGCCAGGAAACATGAAAAAGCGGGCATTGAGGCTGGGGAATGGATAAGGCATTCACAATAGTCACAGTGAAGAGAGGGTGGCCGGCAAAAGACACTGCGGAAGGAAGTTTGGGGAATGTGGCAAAAGGCCTGGAATGACGTTCTCAGAGGCTTCTGTTTTACCTTGAGGACAATAGGAATGTGGATACAAAGGAGTACTGGGATGATGTCAATTTATTAGGAAATTTCAAAAGTGGAATAGAGTGAGAAGAGCCCGGAAGCAGAGTGAACAATTAAGAGTGTGTTGCCACAGGGGCGCCTGGGTGGCTCAATCGTTAAGCGTCTGCCTTCAGCTCAGGTCATGATCCCAGGGTTCTGGGATCGAGCCCCGCATCGGGCTCCCCGCTCTGCGGGAAGCCTGCTTCTCCCTCTCCCACTCCCCCTGCTGTGTTCCTGCTCTTGCTATCTCTCTCTCTGTCAAATAAATAAATAAAATCTTTAAAAAAAAAAAAGAGTGTGTTGCCACAATCTTGGCAAAAGATGATGGTCAAAATAATAACGTTAGTGATAAAGAGGGGCACATCAGATTTAAGAGACATCTCTGAGTTAGAAATCCTAGGCTTAAGTAACAGGATGACAATAAGCTTCCTGTCCAGGGTGACAAAAATGATGATGGTGAAGCATCTCACCACGTGTCCTAGTTAGGCTTAGAGGGCAGGTACAAATAACAGAAAACCAAAAATAGCAGGGGTTAGCAACACAGAGGTTTACCTCTCTTGGATAGTAGTAGTCCAGAGCTAGGCAACTGAGGACTGAAACGATGCCCCAGGGTGTCAGGGACCAAGCCTCCTTTTTATCTTGTTGATCTCACACAAGGACTCTCTTCCCAAGGTCACCTCAGGATTCAGTTTGCTGTACTAGCCCCAGCCCAACCATCATTTTCTCATTCCAGCCATAAGCAAGGAAGAAATGAATGAAGAAGGTAGAGTGTTTTCAATGGCAGTCATTTAAAGAAGGGTTCCAGGGGCACCTGGGTGACATAGTCAGTTGAATGTCTAACTCTTGGTTTCAGCTCAGATCATGATCTCAGAGTTATGAGGTCAAGCCCCGCATCGGGCTCTGCACTGAGCATGGAATCTGCTTGAAATTCTCTCTCCTTCTCTCTCTGCCCCTCCTGCTCATGCTCTCTCTCTCCCTCTCTCTAAAATAAATAAATAAATCTTAAGAAAGGAAGAGAGAGAGAAAGAAGGAAAGATCCCAGAAGCTGTCACATGACACTTTCACTTATATCATCTTAGAAAGAACAAGCAAAGGAGGTTGAGAGGTATGTAGATATTATTTTGGATGGCTTTTTGCCCAGTTAATAGAGATTCTATTACTATGTTAGAAGGATACCGTAGATCCTGGGGAATAAGAAGCAATCTCTGCCACAACCAAACAGGGAATGGGATAGGGGAAGCGAGTTTAACAGAGGGGAAAAATAAGAATTGAGCCTAAGGTAGCTAGACGGACGTTCAGTGAGAAATATTCAGCAGGCAGTTGGAGACATACCTCCAGAGATTAGGAGAGAGATGTAAAGACATGGGTAAGAAGTTTACATTCCTTCCCTCCTGCTTTCAGTTGTCATGCAATAAACCTTTGAGGCTCTGAAAGTAGCCTATTTATTCCATCCATAGAGAAATTTGTTGGCATGACAATAAACCCACAACAGAAATTATTACATTATGATTGTCAGAAACACAGTAATTCACAAGGTTTACAGGTAAGAACCTTCTCCCAGGATTGCTCAGTAGCTCTGCTACTGATGCCCATGGGCTGTTCATATCTTCCCCATGTCGGATTTTGGAGCTGACATTTTGCTTCATGATTTTGAGGCTATGAACATTCGAAATCCCTTATAGCAATGTCTTTAAAACAAACTTCATATCCAAGTGCTTATGCTCTGTCAGGAAACACATTTATTTTCATGACTCTGAAATTACAGAATTTCTTTAGAGAGACAGAACCCTTCCTAGATTTCATGGTACCTGGAAAGCATCGTACCCCCGCTCTGCCCCAGAGTGTCACACCCTCAAAATAAAGGTCAATACTGTCCTCGAGTTAACCTTATATTCCTAAAGGACTCCTCATTGGATTTCTATGAGTTAAGAATTTAGGACTCCAGAGACAAATCCACACATTCTTTCCAGGAAGGAGAATAATGGACTTCCAGAGTTGACCAGTCACAAGGTAAAAGAAGCATTGGCAACATGAGAAAGTCCAGAGAGTAACTCATAAGGTGAAAGGTCAAAAATCAAGTGCATAAGGGACAGTTGGAGGAATCCTGAGAAGAGGAAAGCTTAGCAGGATTGCAAATTTCAAATATCAGAAACATGGGCAAGAAACACACTTACCTGTAAAATGAGACCAAAAGGAAGAAGTTGCAAGGAAGCAGTATGAGCCTGAAATTAGGCATCTTTTCTAACACTTGAAAATAACCTATTGAAAAAAATTGTTTTTAGTAAAGTAGGAAAATTGAAAGCCATGCCTGATGTAGTAAAGACTACATAGCATCAACCAACATCCCATTTAAAACACTAGAGGCATTTCCACTTAAATCAGAAATAAAACAACAATCCTTATTGTTGGCACCCTTGTCTGACATTATCCTGTAAATTCTAGAGATTGAAAGATGAAAATTTTAAAAATAAGACGTATAATCTTGGGAAGGAGGTGACAAGCCATTATTTGCAGATGATATGATTTATATTTTTACCCAGAATCCCAAGCAAATCAACTGAAAGGCTATTTGAACTAATAAGAGTTTAGGAAGATAGCCAAGTATAAAAAATGTAGAAAATCAATAACTTGCCTATATATCAGTCGCAATGAATTAGAATATGCAATGGAAAATGATCCTATTAATAATGAAATGACAAATATCAATTTCTTGTAATATACCTAACAATTTGCTGTGCTAAGTATAAGGACATGTAAGCAGAGTAAGCCGAATCCATCTGATCCCCCAAGCTCTCATTATCCCAATGGGTGCCATGCTTAGGCTGGGCTGTGCTCCAGGAAAGAGCCCCTGGCCCCATCACTTCACTTACTTATACGGGGGTGGGGGAGGGGGAGGGTATAAGGTGAACCCAACTGACTGTGCAATGATGTGAGCTATATGTATTCTGGGAAAGAGCCTTATTAAAAAAGGCAGAAAACTGAGTCATCCCAAGCTCAGCCAGGAGATCTTAAAAATCAACACTCTCTTCATCGGCCAGAGATATTGCTGTCCCATTGTTGAGCCAGCACAGGCCTGCTGATAGCTCATAGCAAAGCCAACAGAAAGGGGCATGACACTGCCTCTAAGGCCACACAGGGGACAAAAATTTGTCCCTCCTCTCAAGGAAATTGCAAGACCTCCACTAAGGAGAAGAATAATTTTTCTATAAAGTATTAAAGAATATTTCAATAAATATATTTATTCCGTCTACTCATTCATTCACTGAAAAATCTTTTTTTTTTTTTAAAGATTTTATTTATTTATTTGACAGAATGAGAGAGAGAGAGCACATGAGAGGGGGGGAGGGTCAGAGGGAGAAGCAGACTCCCTGCTGAGCAGGGAGCCCGATGTGGGACTCGATCCCGGGACTCCAGGATCATGACCTGAGCCGAAGGCAGTCGCTTAACCAACTGAGCCACCCAGGCGCCCGAAAAATATCTTTTGATGCCACAAGCATGATGGATTGGAGACTGGTAAGGAGAGTATCAAGAGCATGCAGGAGAGAAATGATCATGGCCTGAACTAAAGCCCTAGCAATAGAGATAGAAGAGGAGAGATTCAAGTAATATACCAAAATACAATCAAAAAGAATTCTTTGGGATTATATGTGCAAGGTGAAAGAGGAAAAGAAATCAAGGAAGGCTTCCATGTTTCTGGGTTGAGCTACACAGGTGGTGGTGAAGTGGCTAAGGAAGTATTTAGGGGAAGGGAGCTCAAGTGTTCAGTTTTGAACATAATAAATTTAAAGAAGTTGTGAGACATCTTAGAGAAGCTGTCAAGCAGGCAGCCAGCTATAAGAGCCTGAATTCCAAGGAGAGGTTTAAGATAAAAATATAGATGGCACTGTCAGCATATCAATGGTTTACTCCAGGAAAAGAATGAACGGGTTAGACAGTGCTCCAAACCAAGTTACGATACCTGCCGTATCTGTGTAGTAGCACATCTGTGTACTACTATTTACTTAATACTTTCTCTAAAAATCAACTAAAATGTTCACTGAAAGACCCACTGTAATCTCTTTCAAAGTAATAATATCTGTGATATCTCCTGTTTAATATGATAATTAACATGCATCGAAAATTAACTTTGATTCTACCAGGAAAATGCATATCACAACTCAGGAAATAATGACATGAAGAACAGGAAAGACTAAGAAAGAACATAAGAAAATCTAGGACTTAGTAGAAGAACTTGAATATTTAGAGTTGGGATAGAGGAAGAAAACCTTGTGAAAAGTTTGCAAAGATTGAGCAGCTAGAAGGTAAACCAGAAGAGCAGAGTAGAGTAGGTATTGTAATATGCCACCCAGAACCCCCTTCATGACTGAAGGATCTATCCCTCAACTCAGAAAATTGGCCTCAGCTGGAGAGAGTTCCTTACCCAAGGCCACACTCCCTCTTCGGGGGGCAGCCATATCCCATGACATCTACGTCCAGTGATTGTCCAAGAGTGTCTAAAGGCCATTCCCTTCACCACAACTCAGGACAATTCTGAAGAGCCTGTTCAGCTTCAGAACTCCCCATGAGGTTGGCCAAAGTCTTTGTAGAGCCTAGCTTCTCTTTCTGCTCCATCCTATTTCCTTCCTTTCCCCACGGGTGTCGATCCCAAAAAGTGTCCCTAATCAATTTCCTCCATGTTGATAGAAATCAGCTCTAAGTCTCAAGGCAGTTTCCTGGGAAACTCATCCTGCATAAGGTGGTATTTCAGAAGGCAAGAGGGGAAAGTGTTTCAGGGAAAAAGGGAAGTTCTTGGACAATCATTGGATGTAGATGTAGATGTCATGGGATCACAATATATATAAAATCACAATATATTGTGATTTTGACAAAAATCAAATATATATACTGTTATAAAATATATAATATATAAAATTAAATATAATATACTGTTAAAATTAATTTCCCTCTCTTTTTTTACTTTTGAATGTCACTACTTGAAAATTTTAATTCCATATATGGCTCACATTTATGGATCATATTATGTTTCTGTTGGACAGGGTTGACATGGGGGCTTCAGGCCAGGAAGAGAAATGATTAACTTCGCATTTTGCAAAGATCTCTCTGGCTTCAGTGAGATTCAACCAATCTCCTCTCATTTATGTGCATCCTGAGTTCTTGACCTGCACTTCCTCTTCCGAATCCTCTCACCATCCCCCTGCAACATCCTCCCCTCTTTTACATTATCCTCTTAGGAAAAGGTTTTATCTTAATATGTACAGGCCATTTGCATAGGATTTCAGGTGTTGGAATTTTTTGTCTTGTTTTGTCTTTAATTGTAGAAAGTAAGATTTTATCCCTTTAGGAAAGAAGGGCAAGTATGGGGAAGCATGGAAGACAGATAGACAATATAGCATGTGATGTCACCTCAGGTTGCTGAGTGCTCCCTATCCAGAAAACTATCACGGCATGATCATTTTCCTGTGTTGGGCAATATCCCCACTACCCTCAAAGGGCAATCATTCCCTACAGACTGCCCAATACTGAATCTGCTCTTTCCTCATCAGCAGTGCTCATGGTTCTCAGGAGCCCATACCTGCTAACAGAAATGTCTTGAGGTAAGAGATCTATGGTGTGCTCATGGAAAGACCCCTCCTCCTTCATTAGCTTAGAGTATTCCCAGCAGTTAAATTCAGGGAGTTCAAGGGTGACTTAACTAACCTAACCTTTACCAGCAATGGCCACAGCTTTTCATAAGCATAAGCTGTTGGGGATTTGGAGGGGGTGGGAGGGTTTGACACCTGCTGACAGTGGTCATGGAAGGTCTATATTAACCTCAAATCTTAAGAATACCAAATAAGTGCTAATGAGCTTTCTTCCCTTTGTGTCTTCAGGCCCCTACCCCTCTTTTTAGCTCATATAAGCTTCATGTTGTCTCATTGTCTTTGGAATTTCACATCTGTGTGGATTTCCCATACAGACACCTATTAAATTTGATTTTTTCCTGTAAAAAAAAAAAAAAAAAAGAATACCAAGTGAGAATTTAAGAATTCGTTTCTCCTTAGATGATTAGGTGGTTGTACAGTAAGCTTGAGTGTGGAAAAGCCAATGTATATGAAAACTCAGTAACTGATCCATAGCACATGTTTGATAATTGCTGTTAAATCTGCTGTTGTGTTTATGTGTTAACGTTTGTTGAACCAACCATAAAAAATAAGTTAGCATCAGTTTGGTTTTTCATATTAGAATTCAAAAGCCAAGTCAAAGCTGTTAGCAAGAGCAAGAGGATTTCAAACATAGAGGATGGAAAGCAAAGGAACAAAGACGATGGCAGAAAAATGGCTAGTAATAAACACAAAGTGCACCGGATAGATAAAGAAATTACCTTGTAAACATGCTTTGCTCCAACTCAGTTAACTTAGTGGGGTTGGTATTTATTTTTATGTAAATGGTTATCTCTACTGAGATCCACACAATGGGCTAGCTAATTTGCATATGACACAAACAAGACCAAGTCTTATAAAAGAGAATAACTTGCCACTTTGAGAGTTCACCAAAAGGGTTCTTTTAATTGAACTTCTGGGAGAGAGAGCAGGGAGTGGCTCCAGCCTTGCACACCAAGCCTGAGCCTCCTCTTGGACAGCTAGACAGAGAGATGGCAGGGCAGATGACACTGCAGCATCCTGAGGACTCAGCAGCAACATGAACAGAGTCCAAACCATCTGCCTTGCTTTTCCCTTGTGCTTTGCTTAGGGCCTGTAGACAATGATGACCCTTCTGGCCACAATTATTATTCATTATTCAATATCACTCTTACTGGTTATTAATCCCAACCCTTTTGCTAGATATTTACAATAGATTCTAACCCAGCTTAACAAATTTGTGATTGCCATTAATATACCTGGTTGTGAACTTGGAGGTGACAAAACCAGCATGAAAGGACTCACTCAGGGCACTTGGGTGGTTCAGTCAGTTAAGCATCCGACTCTTAATTTCAGCTCAGGGTCATGAGATGGAGCCCAGTGTTGGGCTCTGCGCTGGGCATGGAGCCTGTTTGGGATTTTCTCTCAGCCTCTCCCTCTGCCCCTCCCCCCCAAGTAAATAATAAATAAATCTTAAAAAAAAAAAAAAAAGACCCACTCACCAAATGCCAATGTGTACCAGACACTGGATATCTGGAGATCCAAAAATAATGAAGACTCTCTTCTATCTAGAAGAACTTTCTAATAGCAGTATCCATGTAAGCATGCCAACAGAGAGAGATTTTCATCTCCCACCTCATTCTTCCCCCAGTTTCTATTTCCCTCCAATCAGAACATTCCATGGCACCCCACCAGGTATTATTTATATGTTTATAATTTTCAAACCCTGAAACTGGAAAGATAATTTACTGTCTGCCTCCCCGCCATGCCCCAGGAGATCTGGATTCCATAAAGACACACACACAAAAAAACCTATATTTAAGATAAAAATCCCTGGAAGGGTTTCTTGTGATCACCTTGGCTAGAGCAGCCTGGTTCTTACCCCTCACTTCACTCTCCATCCCCAAAGCCCTGGCTGTTTCTGCTGGTTATTGAACTACCAGCCTCAGGGCCTGGAAATCAGAACTGTGGTCCTGATCACAAAGCTCTGTTCACAAAGACTGTTCAAAGCCATAGAGCACTCTGGCTCTTTCATAATTGTAATAGATATTGAAATGAAGCACATTCTATTCTCTCCACAAGGAGAGTTTTTTTTCTTTTTTCTCCTTCAATTCAAAGACTCCTCCTGGTACCCTGATAGCATAATAATTTGCTTTTCTTTCCTATTTATGCATGCTTATGGACACAAACTCCTCTGTTTTTGTCCTATTTCAATAAAAATTATTGACACAAACTTTACAATGAATGGCTCTGATATAACTGATTGTTCTCCCGTTGAGTAATAATACTCATAAAAAGAAATGGAAGGCACAAGAAGAATCAGAGAGTGGGCAGAAATTGGAATCGTAGAGGGAAACTGTTTAGCATTTATAACTTCCATAAACTTAACCTTGTATTTGTGTCAGCTACTTTATAGTTTTCCAATTTACTTTTTAATTGAGTCTTTTTTTTTTTTAGCCATGTTTGGAAGATATAACTCTAAGTCGTCTCTCAAAACCATCCCACTTTAGTTCAGTTCAATTGATCGTTCCTTGTATTTATTATTCTTGTGCCCGACATACATCACTTTCCATTTGGCCAACTGCAAATGCAATTTACCATGCATCAAGCCACTTACACAGCAGATCTGCATTAGTTAATATTTTATTTGGAGCGATCGTTTCCATGTTTGCTGTTAGCCCTGATCACTGCCACCTACCATATTGTTCACATTATAAAGACATAAGGAATGACTCAAGTGAACTGATTTACTTGCCGACTATAGTTTAACCATGGGACGTGAGGCTGCTGTTAGAGGCCCATAAATGTGCCCAGACTCTTCAGAAATTCCATAGGAATGTAAAAATTGCCCTTTCAGGCTTCCTTTTTAGTATAGTCTCCTGGAGATCCAGTCCTGGATCTTCTACTTTCACATTCTGTGCTTAGGCTCTTTCCTCTTTGCTTTTTGTCTGTTGCCTGATCCTGGAATTCCCTGAGAATGCTTCCTCAAGAGAAGTCTCATTGTCATTTTTTGGAAAGGTGAATCAAGAAAACCTGGTCAATCCACAAAGAGAGGCATCAAGTGAGTAGCAAGAAGGGAGAGATTCGGAGCCAATAGGGAGTCTTAAAAATCCAGGGAAAGACAGTTCAAGACACTGGAGTGGGAATAAGCTAATAAGTGGCTTAATTTAGACGCACAGGGACCATAGCTCAATTTAAAGGAAACAGGCAGATCCTGGGGGTCATGTCTGCCATTCTTGGTGCATTCAGAGAACTGGACAAAATTTAAATGGGAAGTTTTTTGGGGTTTTGTTTTGTTTTGTTTTTTTAAATGGGAAGGAGTTTTAATTAAGTATTTAGCTGGATGCTGAGGATACTTTGATAAACAGGGCAGACACACTCCCCACCCTTTTGGCTCTCAGGTTCAGAGACTTCGTAATGCAAAAGACTGAAGACACAAGTTATGACCACTATTATTGGTGTTGTTGAAATGAGATCAGTCTGGGGTGCCTGGGTGGCTCAGTTGGTTAAGTGACTGCCTTCGGCTCAGGTCATGATCCTGGAGTCCCGGGATCGAGTCCCACATCGGGCTCCCTGCTCAGCAGGGGGTCTGCTTCTCCCTCTGCCCTCTTCCCTCTCGTGCTCTCTGTCTCTCATTCTCTCTCTCTCAAATAAATAAAATCTTAAAAAAAAAAAAAAATTTAAAATAGGTCTTGCCATTGCAAAAGTGCCATGTGACCAGATTCAGTTTTCAGGGACTTGATTCAACCATCCTTCCAGCTTCTAATACTAATGCTAACCCTCTCACTCAGAACATGCAACCAGCTTCTAATGCTTATTCTACACAAATTCTATTTCTAATTTCTACACAAACTGCAAAAATTTGTTTAAAAGATATATATTTATCTTAAGACACCTCTGATTTTTATTTATATTGGCAAAATCCCATTTAGACTTAATCATTCTTCCTATATGCCCATAGAATTTTCCACGTGTATCTGTTACAGAGACTATCTGATTGCATTAATTATTTCTACTCACTCCTTGAGGACAACAATTATGTCTTAATTGTTTTTGTGTCACTGGAACCAAATGCAATTACCAAGCACCTACCATATGACAAGCACTGTGGAAACCACTGGAGATATAGAGATATAGAGATGATTATGTTCCCTAGCTCATCATCAAGTGGGGCAGACATATTTGTAAACAAATAAATGTAATCATGTCTTATCAGTTGCATCATTCAGCATGCTGTAGGTTACAAGTAACACAAAATTTAGAAATAAACTTTAGGAATAAAGAAATTTTGCTGCCCCTTCCATCTTTATTTCCTTTCCCCATTTCCCTTCCATTCTCATGTGCCCTTCACTTCCCACTCTGGGAGAGAGGTGCTAGAATGTGAAGAAGCAAGGTGATCAGCAGGTGCAGCATGGAAGGGGCAGAGGGAAAAGATGACTGGAGTACTTGAAAACTGAGCAAATAAGTTAATTGATAAGGCAAATAAGGAAATGCATTGAGGATCATGGAAACCAGGTTTCTTGCTCTCTGGGAAGGTATTTTACAAGCATAGAAAAGGAAAGGCTAGAAAGAACCTTGAAGTATTATTAGATGGGGATTTTAAGCCTCCGTATGAACTTACAGGCTTTTCCATATTCAGATTCAGATAAATATGGAAACAGCATTTGATAGAGATGTGTGTGTCCGTGTGCACATATATACATAGATAGACACATTGATACATTTCCTAACTCTGTCCTCTGAGAGGGTCTAGATGCAGGAACACCCTGGTGCCAAGGATCACCCTGAATATCCAGATGGTGGTTTCTAAATTCCATCCTCCAGTAGAGTCTGGTCAGAGGGAAACATGAGGCAGGCCAAAATGAAGAGTCATACTGTAAAATGAAAGACCTCTATCCTCTAAGACTACTGAGGACATGGAGAGAGGAAAAGACTGAGGAACTGTTCCAAACTGAAGGAGACTGATGAGACATGACAACTAAATGCAAACATGCTCTTGGATAGGATCCTGGTCCAGAAAGGAACAAGAAGCATCACTGGGACAGTTGATGTAGACTATAGTTTGACCTTAATAAGTGCCTGTGAGTTGCTATTTAAAGATTTAAAACCATAAGACATTTCACTCAACTGTTTTTAGCACTTGCAGAAGTCCTGTTACAAAGCTTTTATTTTTCCCCAAACATTTGTTGCCTTCATACAGATGGATAGCCAATAAAGCATTTTTAACTGACACATCTGATTTCAAAATTGTTTCTATAAACATTATCCCAAAGCTTCACTGTGATTGACAATAAAATGGGGTCACATTTATGTTAACACCCAAATTACAATGCTTAGCGCCTCCACCTGCTATATGGCAGCTCAAAATACCCACACCCACCATTGCTTCTGAGTCTATGTTCTTCCTATTCTAGTTCTTCATCAGCACACTCCCCCCCTCCGGCTATGGCCCCTGGACACGATCTGCTGCGACTCTGGGACCACACAGGAGGTCTGGGAATTTGTGTTGGTCTCCCTTTGTCACCCAATCCCAAATCTGGAAGAGAATCTTCCCTTGATTCTCTACAGCATCACTGAGACCCAGCTTGAATTTTTTTTTACAAAATATTGAAAGTTTAGGCATAAAAAAAGGAAATAATAATACAACTAGTAATGTATTCATTTGTGATACTCTGAGAGCCCATGGGCCCCAGGCCCTCGGTGATGTCTCCTAGATTGTCACCCTGCCTAGCTCCCAGCCTGCCTCCAAAGGACCAACTCCACCTCATCCCCACCATTACGTGCTCCATATTTCCAACATCCCAAAGTCCAAGCCCATCTGCCCTGAAGATTCTCCATTTCTCCAATCCTTGGCATGACTTCTCAATTTTCTTTTTTGTCTGTGGATCAGTTTCTTCCAGAAAGGTGGGACACGCCACATGAAAAACCGTGACCATAGTTTTAACCTATGGCCCCAAGAGAATAATTGCAAAATAATATGCCCTGAAATCTCAGCAAATTCCAGGTTATTGTATCTGAAATAATGTATAGGATATTGTTATGGGCTGAATTGTGTCCCCATCCCCAAATTCATATGTTGAAGTCCTAAGCACCCTAGTACTTCAGAATATGACTGTATTTAAAGATTGGGTATGTACAGAGATAATTAAGTTAAATGATGTCATTAAGGTACATCCTAATCCAATATGACTGGTGTCCTTATAAGAAGAGGGAATTTGGATATAGACACATACAGAGGGAAGATGATGTGAAGACAGACAGAGGAGACAGCCATCTACATGCCAAGGAGACCGACCTGGAACAGATTCTTTTCTCAAGGCCCTCAGAAGGATCCAACCCTGCCAACACCTTGATCTCAGACTTGTGCCCTCCAGAATTGTGAGAAAATAGATTTCTGTTATTTAAGCCACCAATCTGTGGTATTTTGTTACCACAGCCCTAGCAAATTAATATAGACATTAAATTTGAATTATGCCAAGTTAAGTCCAGTTTCCTTTTGGTCTTTCTTCCATTGGTAGGTAGAAGATAAAGCTTTGAGTCTCAGTAGTATCACATTTTTTGCCAAAGACCACTAACAGGAAAATGAAATTTTCCACAAGAATTTTGTGCCTTGGGGCGCCTGGGTGACTCAGTCGTTAGGCATCTGCCTTCGGCTCAGGTCATGATCCCAGGGTCTGGGATTGAGTCCTGCATCGGGCTCCCTGATCAGCAGGAAGCCTGCTTCTCCCTCTCCCACTCCCCTTGCTTGTGTTCCCTCTCTCACTGTCTCTCCCTCTGTCAAAAAATAAATTAAAAATCTTTAAAAGAAAAATTTTTGTGCCTCTTTCAGAGACTCAAAGCATCCTGAATCTAAAATTTATATATAGAAAAAAAAATCATTTTCCTAACCCCCTTCCCCACCTCCACCAAGAAAATAAAAGCCAGCAATGTCTCCAATATAGATTTCTGGCTCAACCACAAATAGTCATTTATATTCCTAGACAAAACACTAAGGCTTTCAGTGTAAAAAAAAAAAAAAATCCGCCTCATGATTTTCAACAAGAACCCTTTACAAATATGTAAAACATAGCAAAGGTATGATATGCCCCAAGGAGGAATTCAAATCTCTATCTCTTAACAAAGAGAAAAACAGTTTAAACTTCAAAATCACAACTGTGCCCACATTTAACCCATCGGGGAAGAGCTGAACTTTATTCAAATTGCCCCTTCTCATTCCATGGTATGTCATTTGTGTCCAAATTATTGACGAATGCAATCAATGGACGAAAATGAAAGAGGAGGATATTTACTTCCTTCTCTGCTAGGAGCGCAGAGCTGCCCATTATGAGAGTCTAGCTTTCCTGAGGACCAGCTTCTTTCTCTCCATCAGAGCCCATCCTTATTCTTTGTGTCTTCCCCCTTATCTCAATTTGCATCACCTCTATTTACTCAATCACCGACCTCGTTCCCATTTCTTTCCTCTAGCTCGCATCATTCCCTTTTCCTTCCCTGCTGCTACATGGATGACACACCTCTGTTCTGAGTGGGAACACTCCGTTTCATGAATTCAAAATGACAGAAGAGCCATCAACACCGAGAACAGCAGTGTTCTGAGTGAGGTAGGTGGGCCAGTGGTGGCAGATGAGGTCATTTCAGGGAGTCCACAAATGAATTTTTAAATTTTAATAGACGTTTTTATTTAAATGTACATAAGAAAAATAGAACTGGCACATCAAATCTTTAAATCCTGACATAAATGAACAGATGGAGGAAGAATTTTGAGGCTTAAGAGAGTCTTCCAGGTGACCTTGAAATCAAACCACATTAGATTTTATAAACCTAAGTGCTTTTTCTGACACACTCAACCACTGAAATAGTGCAGGTCTCCTTGCTATACAGTCTCAGAGCACTGTGTACCTCTCCTTTACAGCACTTAGCCCAATTATAACTCATTCTTTGTGTAACTGTTTGTCAAGTGGTCATCTTTACTACTAGACTGTTAGCTCTGAAGATGGGCCCGTGACTGCTTGTTTGTTACCATATCCTTAGCTCTCAGCACACTCTCTGGTATATATTAGCATTCCTTAAGTATTTGTACAATAAATGTATGACGAAACAAATGGATAAATAAAGCTGGCCCATCACATTCCTAACAAGATTTCTGAGCAAAAGAACAAAACCCTAATCTAAGAATCAGGCCCACCAGGAAATGAATGGGTTAAGTGCAGAGTGTAGGGAAAAGAATAGGCTCAAAGTTGCAAAATCACCATCTGAGTCTTAACTCTGCCAATAACTGGCAGAGTGACCTCTTCTTTAATTCCCCAAATCACTCCACTTCTAGTGGCCTTGGTGTTACATGTGCAGAATGAGTAGATGTTCTCTAAGACATGTCCCAATTCTAGGTGCTATGCCGTCAAGTTCACAAAGTTCGAGAAGAGTTTCCTTAAGGCTGTGCCTTTCTTTTCCTCTTCCTCTGTATGCATGTGTTCAATGACTATTATTTGGGACTAATGTTTCAGTCAAACCATTCGATTACCAGTGGAGAAGATGTCAAACGTCTGGCCAAGCAAAAAAACATTTAAAGACATCGTACACTTTAAAATGACAGCAGAAACAAAAAGGGAGCAGCTGCTGTGGAAAACCCATGGGCCTTCCTCAAAGAGTTAAACATGGAAGTCATGACCAGATGACTCAGCAATTGCGCTCCTAGGTGTATGGCCCCGAGAACTGAAACCAACAGTTCAAGCAAAAACTCGTACGTGAATGTCTACAGTAGCATTATTCGCAATTGCGGAAGGTGGAAACAAGCCAACTGACAAGTGAACATACAAGATGTGGTGATATCCATACAGTGGAATTGTATTCACTCATAAAAAGGAATAAAGGACTGATATATGCTATAACATGGGTGAACCTCACAAGCATTATGCTGTATCAAACTCACCATATGCACAGGCCATATACTGTATGATTCCATTTATACAAAATACCCAGAATAGCTAAATCCACAGAGACAGAATGCAGATTAATCAGAAAGACAGAATGAGGAGTGACTGCTTTAGTGGATGCACCGTTTCCTCTGGGATGATGACAATATTTTAAAACTGGGTAGAGGACGGGCGCCTGGGTGGCTCAGTCGTTAAGCGTCTGCTTTCGGCTCAGGTCATGATCTCAGGGTCCTGGGATCGAGTCCCACATCGGGCTCCCTGCTCAGCAGGAAGCCTGCTTCTCCCTCTCCCACTCCCCCTGCTTGTGTTCCCTCTCTCGCTATGTCTCTCTCTGTCAAATAAATAAATAAATAATCTTAAAAAAAAAAAAAACTGGGTAGAGGTGACGGCTGCATAGTATGGTCAATGTACTAAATGCCACTGAATCATATACTTTAAAATGTTGGATTTTATATGATGTAAATTTTACCTCAATCCTTTAAATCCTACGGGTTCTATTTTTTAAAGATAGACAGTTATCTTTACCAAAAATTGTCACTTGATACCAAATAAAGGCTTTTATAAATTTATGAAAACTAATGGGAAGAATTTTAGACAGGGTTGAGTGGTCCTCCACCCATGCCTGTGGCCTTCTGGGCTTTAAAATGTGGCCCTTGATATCACGAGAGCCACCAAAATCTCAAAATATCCAAGCCTGCTACCAATAATTCCTATCATGTACTCATATGCATGAATTTAGAAAACCGTTCCTGAGCTGAGTAATTCCAGCCAACCCTCCTCCAGGGATTACAAATATTATATTCTCCGAATTTCAGTCATGTCGATATAAGGTTAAAAACTAAGTTAAAATGATCCAAGAAACCCATCATGTCTTCACAAACACAGAAAGTAATAGTCCAGAACTCCAAATTGGTCCTGTATCCCTCTAGTTGAACCCACAAGTGGTCTGCGTGCCAAGTTCTAAAAAAAGTGCATGTCGATTAAAAGCTCCAAACTTAGAAAAGTCACGTTTCTGACTGCGAAAAGAGTTTTGCCTAAAAATAGGAGCAGACGCAGAGCTTTACCCGCTCTCCTTCCCTTTGATATTGCCACACGATTCTAGGAGCCGAGCTGCCATGTTTCGCACATGCCAAGAAACCGCGCGGATGTGAAAAGACAGGCATCCACACACAGGCTCACTAACAGCTCGCCGAGCACATCTGCCCGTGCCCGATTTATAGAAATCAAAGACAAAATCCTCCTTTGAACTTGTTTTCTTTTTTTTTTTTTTAAGATTTATTTATTTATTTGAGAGAGCGAGATTGAGAGAGAGAGAGAGCACATGAGAGGGGGGAGGGTCAGAGGGAGAAGCAGGCTCCCTGAGCAGGGAGCCTGATGTGGGACTCGATCCAGGGACTCGATCCAGGGACTCCAGGATCATGACCTGAGCTGAAGGCAGTTGCTTTAACCAACTGAGCCACCCAGGCGCCCTGAACTTGTTTTCTAAATGCTCAGTAAAATGGCTCATTTGGTCAGCTTGACAATGTGTCCTTAGAAACAGCATTGATGTTTTGCCACAGGGCACGCGTGTGACTACACAGTGTGGTACTTAAAGGATCAGGGCACGATATACTTGTTAAAGAGCAGCACCTATATTGTACTGCCTATTTTTCCTTTTTCTTTTCCTCTATTGCTTCCCTTTTTTTCTAATTATACAAGCAATGCAGTAAACATCAGAAGACTCGGAGAAAACAGAAATGTAAAAAAAAAAAAAAAATCATCTAGAGTTCCACAATCCAAGCTCAATCACTACTAATATTTTAATTTCTAACCCAAGTCTAATGATTTAGTAAAGTTTCAGTATGCATTTTCCATTTTACTGTCTTGTTCTGCACCGTCGGATAATAAGAGCATTTTCATTATCAGACCCTAAGGTTTATGTTAAATGCTCAATAAAATATTTTTTGAATAGTTCAGGCCCTTTTGAGAAAAACAGCCTTATCTTATAATCACCTCTTTGCAAGTCCCAGCTCCTATGTCACCTCCACAAGGAAACCTTCCTAATTCTCCAGGTCACGTGAGTCCTCCACTTAGGTGCTCTCTTGGCATCCTTTAGCTTTTACTTCTTAGCATCTATCACAATTAACCATATGGATCATTATCAACTATTTTCCTCAACTACAACATAGGCTCCCAGAAGGAGTCAGTCTTACTCTCTCTATTCTCCAACAATTAAGTGAGTTTGACTATATAAAAGATATTTAGCCAATAGTTAATGGGTGGATGGATGGGTGAATGACCAAAGAACAAACCTTCTCAGAGATGCCATCTGGAACCATGACTGACTGAAGAGATGGAACTGGTGTAGCAATGTAACTGCATGAATAAGAGCGGAGTTTCTACTGGGATGAGTTTATTTCCCTTTGATTCTCCTTCTCAGACACCAGGATTCTGAGGCAAGACCGCTGCTGTGTGTAGAGATCCTGCTCAGGGAAATTAACCAGCGTGATACACGATACACAAAGCTTCTGGACGAGATGGAGTCCCCAGGACTGGATTTCCCCTTCCACTTGAAACAACTGAAAAAAAAAAATCCCCACAAATTATGGTTTTCAGACACTGAGTATCAGGCAGCACAGGACAGTGATCCCTAAGATGGGACAACAAATAAGTTTAGCCCTATCACTGCCCCATCTTACAGCCTTGAGAGAGTTTTCAGGCTGCAGGACAGGAAGTACCCAGGAGGTACTGATATTCTCCCTGAGTTTGTTAGTTCACAATCTCGGGTAAATTGTAAAACTGGCCCCCACATACAGAAGGCAAAGAGAGACTGAAGAAGGAGGCAGACCACTCTCAGAGTCATAGGTGGTGGGTTTTAACAAGCAAGGGAACATACACAGGAGGCTTGTCTTGGGCAGTCACAAGACAAGCAGATCTCCACATCTACCCACAAGAATCTGAAAAGTTTATATGGAGGCCTTTACAGCATTCAGTCATGTATACAGTCCAGATGGTCTCAACAACACATTACTCTCTCAAGGCTGCATCCATGAAGAGGCTCCTAGTATGGGAACAGTGACTGGGATATACATTCTAAGCACAGTGGAGAGGGTGAGGAGTCTCCAGATGCCCACGTCCAGCTTGAAAGTCAACTGGCAGTCACATCCTCAAAATGACCTTCTCCAACACAGTGAAGGAGAAGGAACTCATTGTCTGGGAAGGTCATGATGGCCAGTGCCCGTAGGGCAGAGTACTAGAGAAGAGAGAGCTACACAGAAAGAGAACTCCAGAGATCTGCAAAGCGTCCTCCTCCAGGCTTCAGCTGAGTCTCTGTAAGTGAAGAAACTACCTGAAGCCATGGAAAGCATCACCTAAAGGGAACAGAGGGAACAATCCAGACTGCTCATATAGGACTATGAATTGTTCCTGTCTTCATGGGTCGAAACAGAAAGTCTTCAAATTTCACGAGGAAGGTAGTACCTCAGTAATGGCAGAAAATAGTGCTGGTCCCACCATACCCAAAAGATCAAACCATTTCTAGGGCGCCTGGGTGGCTCAGTTGCTTGAGCGACTGCCTTCGGCTCAGGTCATGATCCTGGAGTCCCGGGATCGAATCCCACATCGGGCTCCCTGCTCAGCAGGGAATCTGCTTCTCCCTCTGACCCTCCCCCCTCTCATGTGCTCTCTCTCATTATCTCTCTCAAATAAATAAATAAAATCTAAAAAAAAAAAAAAGATTAAACCATTTCTAAGTAACTGTATACTATAACAAAGCCCAATAGTATTTGTACCCAACAAGGTAAAATTCACAGTATCTCACGTCCAATAAAAATAATTAGGCATGTAAAAAGCAGGAACATCTGACCCATAATGAGGAGAAGATAGCAATGGGAGAGATAGTATCTGAAGGAGGAAACAAAGTGAAATCCTGGCAGAGCATCTAACAATATCATTACAGAAAAAATCTGGTATATACACTAAAACAAACACCCAGATTTGCAAACCATCTCCACCATTTACTAGGTAAATCTGATGCAGAATCCTATTTTCATAACTGGTTCCACTTTTGTTGATTTATGCTCTTATAAGGACCAAAAAAAATTGAGATGTTTATACATAGAGGATTGCTTCAATAAACGCAGCCCGAGATTTTCTATTTTCGATAGTCAAGCCATCAGCACCTCTGAGACCCTTCTACAAACTCAAATGCAACTCCCATCACTCTAAGGGAAGAAACTGGGATTTTGAAAGAACTGCTACAGCCTCATCAGTATTTGCCTCCAAAAAATTCCAGCCATCTATCCTGAATTTTGGACTCTTTTTTTTTTTCTTTGCTAGCAGTTTTCATAACATGACTCAAAGAGGATGGATTTTTCATCAATTAAGTGACATAGCCCATTGCCCTAACATATCATAAATTTCCTGGATTTCTCAATATCCTGTCATATGAACCCAAATTTAGCAATATTATCAGACTGTGGCTCTACATATCAAGATACTTAATGTTTGTGCCAATAACTTAAATTTATTGTTTCCTGAATTTAATAGACCTAGTGCCACTGCTTCTTTTGGATTGTTTCAGAACGAAGTAAACTTTTTGAAGTCAATAAACCATTTCCTTCCTGTCTTTAACTTTTAAACTCCAACTGTTCTCTCTTAGTTGCTTCCAGGGCCAAAATATTGCTTCTCACCTCTAGCAACTTGCTCTTTGGAAAAGGAATATTCTTTGGATTTTACTAATTGAGCCATAATTGAGTCTCTGAAAAAAGCTGTGTGATAAAAGAATTACTAAAGCCATGGGTCCAAAAATAAGGATACAATGACAAAACAGACTTCTTGGCTAAATGAAAAATACCACACAAAGACGCAGTGCTTATTAAAGTACTGCTCTTTTGGTAAAGATTTTGGTCAAAGGAAATCATGCATTGCACACCTTGGCTGCTATCCAAGCTGAAAAGTCATTACAATCACAGGCAGCACAGCAAAGAGGACATGTAGCACAGTGGAGGAGGGAATAAGTGAAGAAAGGTTGAAATCAAAAGACAGACCAGTGGTGGAATGCGTATACCAAAGGCATGAAGAGTTATGGGGAAGATACGCACACAAATCGAAAGTTATAGCATCAGTGAAAGAAAACAAGGAAACAAATCTTTTGTGGCTCTGAAGACCCATACAGCCAAAAGAGTCAATAAAGAAGACAGGGTCTATAGCTTCTGCTATAGTCCTAACAGACCCCCTGAGTGAGAGAGTAGTCTTGGCCATCATTCTGACAACTTGTGGGTTAGGTAATACCTAATTAGGAAAGCCATAAAGTGGTTGAGGGCCATTACAAAAGCAATTAAAGGACAAATACGGATTTTAGCAGAGGCAGGGTAAAGACAGAAACAAATCCTAGCATCTGTTAAATCACAAAGGGAGCAAAGAAACCAGAACTCATACATGTGCCCATACACACACACACACACGCCCTCACTAGGGAGTGAACACAGTCCTCAAATTGAAGACCTACTGGCTACTAAAACCTGGCACGTGATACAGGATTTCTACAATCTTATGCGGAAAGAAAGTAGCTGGTGTCAGAAGAGTTCTTATTTTGAAAGTCGTATGTGTCAATGTGGCTATATTTCAGGAAATGATGAAGCTATGAGGCCCTTTCCTCTGAGTTTAAGACACAAATTAAAGAATAATTCAAGAGAGGGGGAAAAGATAGCAAAAGTAGGAAATAAAAGATTATATCTCACATTTTATTGTCTGTCTCTTTCACTAGACTGTAAGCTCTAAATGATAGAGACAATGTTTGTTTTGCTAAGCACTGAATATATGGTGCCTAGTCTATGCCTGGTGAATGGTAGCTATTCAACGAGCATTTATTAAATAAGGATTTAATGCTACAGAGCAACAGAAGGACATAGTAAAGGCCTAGGTCCTCACAGTAGAATACTAGAGTTTCAATTAGTTAGAATTAGTTTGGCTCTAAGTACAGAGAAATCCAAAATATGGGTGGCTTAAACAAGACAGAATTTTATTTTTAATTCACAGTTTTTAAGAAGTCTGGAGGTTGTTTTTGTTTTTGTTTTTTTTAAACTAAAACAGTTGACAATTTTATTTTCACATTTCACAATACAAATGAAAATTGTTTTTTTTTTTTTGGTCCCACTACTCCCCTGCAAAAACTATTCTCTCTTTGATAGGAAGGGGGAACAAGTCTTCCTTGTCCTGCTGTGAGAAAACACCCAGAGTCACAGCACCATGATCTCCTGGTGAAGTAGAACAAGTAATATAAAATGAATATAGAGGTTCCTGTCTCTCCTTATCTGTCTGGTCGAGTCATTCCTGGCCAAGTGGGCACCATCATGGGACGGACAGGAGGTCTCATCACTGGGGGCCCAGGCATCATTGGCATGTGGCCTCCCATAGGTGGCCTCATTCCAGGAGCAGGTCTCACTGGCATCATCCCAGGAGGAGGAGAGCCCATCATTGGCATCATGGGAGGGCCCCCATATGGGGTGCTGGCATCATACCAGGGCGAGGAGGACCTGGGGGGTTGGGGGGAGCTGGGATCCTTGCCCCTGCAGGAGGAGGAGCAGAGAATGGAGTCGGAGGTATCTTTCCTTGTTGAAGTGCTGCAGTCGTTTTATCGATCAGGCTCTGAGCCTGCTCTTCCATCCATTTCTGATAGTAGTCTTTCACATTCTCTTTGTGTTTCCTACCACTGCAGTGTGTCTTTCTCACAGATGGAGAGTCATGGGTGAGGTACATGTCGCAGTAGTCACAATAAAACTTAGGCATATTGCTCTGCAGGCCGTTGGCCACTCTGACCCATGCCGCCCGGAAATGACCTGGAGGATGTTAATACTAGGGGTGGAATCACGCTTCCACAAAGTGGTCAGGGAACACTCCCACACTCTTCTCCATTGTATTCCTTATGGCCGTCCCCTCTCCTCAAGATCCAAAGTGGCTGTAAGAGCTCCTGTCACCATATCTTCATTCCAGGCAGAGGCAGAAAGATAGAAGGAAGTAAACGGACAAGATGGACAGATCCCTTTATTTGAAAGCTCTACACAATACTTTTAATTACACTGATTAGTCAAAACAGTCCCATTTAACTACAAAAGGAGACCGGGAAATTTAGTCTTTTAGCTGGAAAACAATGTTCCAAGTTTAAAAACCATAATCTTTTATTAAGGAAAAGAGAGATAATAGATATTGGGCAGTTTCTGCCATAATTTGAGTAAATATCTCTGGAATGTAAGGAGAGAGAATAGAAATTATTTGGCATTAAGAATATTGTCTCTTTTGTTCAATATTTTTTTTAAAGATTTTATTTATTTATTTGGCAGAGGGAGAGAGACAGAGAGGGAACACAAGCAGGGGGAGTGGGAGAGGGAGAAGCAGGCTTCCTACCAAGCAGGGAGCCTGATGACCTAGCTGAAGGCAAACGCTTAACGACTGAGCCACCCAGGCGCCCCTGGAAGTTCATTCCTCTTAATTCCCATCACCTATTTCACCCGTTCCCCATACCCACCTCCCCTCTGATAACCACCAGTTTGTTCTCTGTATTTTAAGAGTCTGGTTTTGTTTGTTTGTTTTCATTTGTTCCATTTTTTTAAAAAAATCCCTAGCAAGGACTGCTTGAGCTCAGGAAGTTGGCCATCTCCATGTTTTTATTCCCCACAATCTGGGGATCCGTCAGATTGGTGGAGGCTGGGACTAAACTAATCTATGCTTCTACGGGTCCTCGCCCAACCTCATGCCCTTCAAATGACTCAACTTGCCCATAATTACCGCCTGCAGCCCAGGATGTTTTTTTACTGCTTGGGGGAGAGGGGGGCGGCCTCGCAGGCAGGGGGTAGATAATTCCAGAGCAGAATAAGATGGGCATCCTTGAAGGCCACATTTACTACTGACTAGTAAGGGAACAAACCATTATTGTAGTAAAAAATAAATAAATAAATTGAACTAGAAAAGCAATCATGGCAACAGGTTTCAACTACTATTTGTTTGTTTGTTTTCCACACTGGATTTTAGCTGGTGGTATCAAACTAAATATTTCTTAGAAACCACAGCCCCTGCAAAGAAAAAACATTAAGGTGGTACCCTGAGTCTGAAAGTTTTAATTAATATCTGAGGACTATTTGAAGTGTGAAGTCATGAATCAAAAAGAACCAAAAGGATTTTTTTAATGCTGATGAAAGATGTTACCTTTAAAGCTGCTTGGTGATGCCTGGTGACAGGAATAGAAGGGTAAAGATTTTAAAGTGAAGTTTTTTTCAAACCATTCCTCCTCATCCTCAGCCTAGTTGTAAGGGAAAAAAAATCTTATGTGGCTTAGAGTAAACCAATCAAATTTCTTGGGGTGCCTGGGTGGCTCAGTCAGTTAAACATTGACTCGATTTCGGCTCAGGTCCTGATCTCAGGGTCGTGAGATTGAGCCCCCAGTTGGGCTCTGCCCTAAGTGGGGAGTCTGAGATTCTCTCCCTCTGCACCATCCCCACCATGGGCACACACATGCGCTCACTGTCTCTCAAATATATATATATTTTTAAATCATACATTTCAAAAAAAAAAACCCACCAAATTTCTTTCTTTTCTTTTTCTGCACCATGCCCCCAAAGACTATAAAATTTTCTGCACCCCCCCATATGTATAGGAGACTTACAAATTCCCTTCTCAGATTAAAGGTCAAAACTTAATATCCCACAATTGCTAGGATGGTTGGATGGAATGACAGGACCAACGGACATCCTAATTTGGGAATACATAAATTCAGAGGGTTCTGATGAAAGACCAAGGTCTTAAAGATCCAGTTCTGGTGGTTCCCATCCAGGGACGATCTTCACTGTATTTAGCAAATGGTATTTTCCAGGCAGCAGCCTATAGAAATAGCAATGGTCTGGACACTAGCTCAGGGATCTCTAGTCTCCCTATAGCACTACACATTCAGTCTTTAGTTTCTGGATTGTGAAGAGGATCACAGGACAGGGAAGAGCTCTATGGAAAGATCAGGAAAGATCACGGATATTTGCCAACCAATATTTTGACAATACGTATGACTGTCCTGGGGCATACCAACTCAGTATCAGACCCAGTTCCACTCTTCCAGGCATTAGTGAAGCCAGGCCCGTGACAATTATACCCACCCTTGCTCTCCACTATCATCCAGTTTCAGAGGGTCATCACTTAGCTCTTGCCACTTTGTGCAAATGGCCACCCAGTCCTAGAGAAACCATTTAGGAAGACACAAACCCTAACTCTCTATAGATCATTAACCACAGTCACATTGGAAACATCAGGTGAGGAACAGAAGTCTCCATTTAGCCTTAGGTGTCCCCATATTCACTCAGGACTAAACAGAAATACACAGTAATATTATTTGAAAGGAAACACAGAAAACTGAAATGTTTACTCTTAACTTTAAATAATGTCCTTTTCCAATTACACCTTGGTCTCCTCAGGACAGTAAATTGGACTGGAATGTGTTCTATGTGTTCGACCTGCACATTTAAATCAGCGTCACTTTAATTCTCACTTGTGAATTGTGTAAGAAGATTATGAAATTATTAAGAGGAGAAAAAAACACTTGACACAAAGACAGGCTCACCAATCACAATGAGCAGATACAGTGGCTTGTTTAATTACTTTCAGAAAAAGCAGATTCTCTTTAATAGCTTTCTAAATTTGATGTTTTCTAATACATAGTCATTCCTTCTCTTTTTTTCCCTTGTGGATTTTCATTTTTAATAAAAGTCTTTTTATTTGAAGATTTTAGAAACAACAGCTAAAAAAAATTTAGTTTTACTTCTTGGTTCTATAATTAATGGATTCATTATTTATCTTGTCAATATAGATATCCCATAATTTGATCAAAAGCTGACATTAAAATTAAATCCCCATCCTGTGGCAACAGCATAAACGCCAAATCTACCTGGTGCTTTGGTTCTTGAAAAGGTCACTGTGACAGAGTCGCAACGGTATAAATATAAAAGTTCACATTATCCACCCTGGGTAAAGAAAGAAATGGCACAACTACAGTTGTAAGGTTCAGCTAAGGCTATTTCCACTGAAAAATAAATAATTTTTAAATGAAAATACTGTCAGTAGTTACTTTGGAGAAGGTGGCGAAGGAGTTGGAGAGAGAAAGGAATTTTTATTTTTCGTATTATATTATTTGTGCTTAAACTTTAATGAAAGTGCTAAAACTTTTATTTTACCATGGGCACGCATTGCTTTGTTAATGAAAGAAGTAATTACTTTTAAGAAGGATTATTTCAGAAAAAGAAACAAAAAATGAGTTAGGAAAAGTCACCTAATTTTTTAAGAAATTTTCCATTACAAATAGATAATGCAACCCCGGGAAACATATGCTCCCTGGGGTAAAATTGCAATTATCAATAAAAACAAAATAAGAAGCAGTTTTAGTGCCTAGAGGAAGAAAATACAAAGTACATGACCTGTGGTTTTTGAGCAAGCCAGTGATATTCAAAATATCTAATCCACAATAAGATCAGGTGCCTGTTCTGGAATATAAAGGAACACACCGCTTCCTTCTATAAGAAACGCCTTGCTACCAAAAATAAATAAATCAGATGAACTGAAAAGGGTGACTAATGGCTAAATTGATTTGCATTCCAATGCAAATTGGTTACAAACAGTTGGGTGACCAGAAACCACACATGGGTCCAAAAAAGGAATGGAAGGAGAAAGGTTGAGATTGTGATTGAGTTGGGGTTCAATGTAGGAAATAGAAGTCACTCTAGAAATTTCAAGCAGAGAGGGGTTTAATTCAGGGAACTCAGCCCAGAATTACAGAAATCTCAGAAGGCTAGAAGCATAGGCACCAAGTCAAGAAGGCACCACATAACCAACCTATAAAGGTACCACCATAACAATTCGGAGCTCAGGAAGTGATGATTGCTGCTCCTGCCACTATTTGCTTCTTTAACATGGTAGGAGCTGGTGGCTAGGAGAAGAATGCTGATCTGGTCAATTCGATTGCCTCTAAACCTGCACGGGCTTGCTTCCCAGCTGAAAATGGCCTCCACCTCTCTTCTGCCTTCCAAATATCATACGAGCACATCTCATTGGAACAATCTACCTTGCAACCAGAATCCTAGCTTCAAAGAGGTCTGGAAACGCAGTCATTAGCTTTTCAGCCCCTAAAGAATATAAGAAGACATATGGAAGGCTGGGGGAATAGAAGTCAAGTGCTAGTTGACCACATTTAATCTGAAAAAGGTAAGTCTTACAGGGAATGAGTCTTCAAACATATGAAGGACTTTCTTGCAAAAGAATAATTAGACTTATTCTGAGTAGTGCCTGAGAGCAGGTTAGACCACTGGATCTGTCCTAGTTCATCTTCCTAGAGTGGTGTTTACTGGGATCGACTCCTTTGGATTAAGGTTACTTGTGCTTTGTACACGCTCATTCTGGAGCCCAGGCTGTAGAAGAAGTGCATATCCAGGACATAATCACTTCATGGTGACCCAGCCAAACTATACAAGCACATAAGACCTCTCCCTGCTCACATCACATCTACCAACATCACATTGTCAAAAGCAAGTCACATGGCCAAGTCTAATATCAATGTAATATACACTCCACCCATAATGGAAAGGCGCTGCAATATTACATAGCAAAGAGCATGGATGTACTATAACAAGGAAGTGAAGAATTGGGACGAATAACTCAATCCATGACAACTCCTACAGTCTTTTTTGAGGCTACAGTTTTGCATTCTGTAATTCTATGACAGAGATTCATGAAGATGTATGAACTCCCTCAACTCTCTAGTTACTCACTTTCTTGCCTCCAAAACTCCCCAAAAGACCACACATAACTAATCTCAACCAAACATCCTTTTCACAGCCCTTTCCATCTTAAAGGAAAAGTTATCCCTCTCCAACCAAGCCCCATTCCCAAGCTCTGTTCTAAATTTCAATCCCAAAGTCTTAGAGACTGATTCATCCACTTGCCCTATTTTATCTCCTAAAGAGGGTATTCCTGGGGACACTACTCTGTTTTCCCATTCTCTGATGTCCCTTGGAAATCCCATCCATTCCTGTACTTCCACTGTCATCCCTGTGCTGTAGGTCCATCTAACTGGATATTTGCCTGGCTCCTAGGCATCTCACTTCAAGGATGCCCATATACATCTTGAATGCAAAATGTCAAAATAGATTTGCCATCTGTTCCTCAAAGCAAACTGTATCTTCTATTGATACAAAACATCTTTTGTTTTGGGTTGTTTATTTTTTTTCTTCTTTTTTCTTCCCATCTAACCTCAGTTGTATCTTCTTTTATTAACAGCATCCCAATTTTGTTGAATGAACGTAAGTTGTCAGTGAGCACAGTATTTTTAAAAAATACTTTTCAACTGATGATCTTTGTGTGATATATATGGCAGTCCCCATTGACTGCAATATTTGATTAACCAAAACTGTCTATTGATTAATAATGGTAGAGAACAGACAAATTACAAGAATATGTTAAAGGCCATGGAATTAGAAGACAACAAAGGCTTTCATAATAAAAGTTAAATCCATCAAACAAGAAGATCAATGATTCTTTGGTTTCTCCTTCCTGGTCACTAGTAATGTTTTAATATCTTCAGGGCTCAACTGTGTAGCTTCTATGGGTTTTGTTTTATGTGAACATGGTTCCTTTGTGTAGTATTGCCTCTGTAACAATATCCAAGTTAGTGAAACCCCCTCCATAAGCTTATGCTATACAAATTTGTGCTTTCATCTCTGTAACTCCTCCTGAAACACTTTTCTATCAAAGTTTAACAGTTACCTTAGATGTGTTCAAACCCACCTAAACATAAAATATTCACTTTAGTCTGTCACACACTGCTTCCTCTACCTTATATACTAGAAGGAAGCCCTTTGGTTTGAAAGCTTTGCCAGTATTTGAGAAAGTAAATCACTTTCAAGTTCAGGGTGAATATTTTCAAAAGGACTTTACAAAGGGTTCTAATGACAACACAGTCCCTCTTCCCCCACCCTCAGCTCAAGCCTGATTTTGAACTCTTTAAATTCAACACCAAGCTTAGATTCTTAGACTGTATGAACTGAAAAGAACTTTTGTTTCCATCTCAATCCCACCTACTCATTTTACAGTCAAGGAGATAGACACCTGGAGAGAGAAAAGCATTTGTTCGAGGTCCTGATATGTTTGACATGTTTAAGATTTATTTCCCAAATAGTCTCAGGATTTCAAAAGCAGGGATTTCAGTAGCCCTCAAACTGAGGCACCTGTCTCGCCTGATTCTGTGGCCACTGGCTGTAACTCAGGTGCCACTAATGATCTCCCACAAAAGATCACGTTTGGCCTCTTTTCCTTAAACTGAAGAGTCCTCCTCTTCAAGCCTCTCTCAGAGGAAGGAGCCATTGGGGTTGGAGGTGGGGAGTTTCTGCTAAGGCTGAGTGATGAGCCACTGCTTCTGGTGTCTTATCCTCCTTCTCAGAAAGAACAGTCTTGAGGTATAGAGATGTTGCCAAAGCCACTGCCTCACAGAGGCAGCTGGGTATCCAAAATGGAAGATTAGAGAGATGACTCTGGCTGCCCGATAGAACTGTGAAGGGGGAGGGGAGGAGTGAGGGTAGTGGCAGCAGAATTTTCTCTTCCCCAATCACAAAGATAAATGGTTCAGGTTTCCCCTTTCCCTTTGTAATCCCCCTGCACACACACATACATACACACACAATAACAACAATAACCCCTAGCTGTCCTAGCCAGCTACCATTTTGTGACTTCACTAAGTATTTACACCTGTCAATCTGAAGGTGGTGTGGGGAAATAAAGACACAGTGTCCTTTCCAAGTGTCTTAGTCCTATAGTATAACCTGTATTTTATAACCTCCTGAAGCCTAGATTTGAATTTTTCCACTCTTTCTAGAGTCATCATCCTTACTTTGTATCCTAAAGCATAAGGAATATACATAACATAGCTAAGATTCCAATAAATAGCTTTCTACTTCCAGCAAACAGAAAGGGCAAGTATTCAATTTTCAATTTTAGTCACCCAAGAAGACAAGGATAGGTTCCAACTCAAAATGAAGAAGAACACCTATATTCTCATACCATGAAATATGAAATGGGATGTAACTTAAAGTGATGCTATCCCCATCACTGGAAGTATTCAAGCAGGGACAATAAAAACAGTTGATCAAGACTTAAAGGGGCACCTGAAACTAATGTAACATTGTGTACCAAATTTTAAAAATTAAATTAAATAAGAAGATTTTGTTAAAAGGGGCTTAAGCACCTAGCTAAGGGTTGGAAAAGGTGGTCTTTAAGTAGCCTTCTAAGACTGAACTCTCTCAGAGCAGTTGTATATATGAGCTGAATGCACTTCCAGCATGAACTGGAAAGTGAATTGCAAATGGGAATAAGGGAAGGTCAGAACAAGCCTTCACAGAAGCTAGTGAGGTGGATTTCAAGGAGATACCTGTCCTACAAATCAAAACATCAAGGCAGTAAGTCCTTGATTTAGTCAATATTTATCTTTCAGGTTAATCTGGCTGGACGTTGAACAAAAACAAGAATTAAGTGCTCTGGCTATCTCCCCCATATACATAATCACTTAAGCAATGCAAGTTAGATTGGTGTCTGGCTACATAAAAATTGACTATAGGGATGTTCTTTTTGCAAAGAACATTCCAAAGGCAAAATGGCCTAAAGAGCTTGTAAAAAGTCATTACTTTCTTTCTGAGATTTGAGTACAATTGTAGTTAAAGCAAACAATTGTCATTGAACTCAGCAGCAGCTAGTGGAGAGAATCCATTTGTATATGTGAATTGACTAGTTAATACTATTACCAAGTGTCATTGATCCTAGACAGTGTGAATGATAACAAGGCAGACTGCTTTTACTTCTTTTTCCTCTCCCATCACACAACCAGTTTTATCGTTGTTACTGCTTTAATAGGTGGGAACTCCATGTTATTTGAAAAGTGTCCCTCCCCCTCCACTGCACAGCTTTCCTCTTTCAGAGAGGGGACCAGGCAGACAAAATTGGTTCAGAACCAAATGGCAGAAGAAAAACCCATGATCCAAGGACAAAAAATATCAATGTAGGCAGGCGCAAGAACAATGCATTTATGAGCAATGGTGTACAAAAGGTGGGAACATTTCATCATTGACATTGTTTAGAATCGCTGATACATGGGGATAATGCAAAAAAGACCAACTTTTACTCAGTTTTATTACTGTTCTTCAATTTTATAGAGACAATGCGTCCCCTCATTGCTGCACTAGGGAAGAACCTGCCTACCCTACTCCATGGTAAGGCACTGTTTGTAAGCATTCTGTAGCTTGTTTCCCTCATAGCCCCTTTCCAACACACCTTCCTTGGGAGGAAGAGGCCATATCTGCTGCTGGCTCAGGGCCTCATATTTTGCTAATCAGGATAATGAATAAAAAGATAGGAGAAATGGATGGAGCCTCTTTCTTTTTCGTTTTCTTTCTTTCTTTCTTTCTTTCTTTCTTTCTTTCTTTCTTTCTTTCTTTCTTTCTTTCTTTCTTTCTTT